>NC_056738.1:273496919-273506919 GCF_019279795.1 Protopterus annectens | reverse complement strand
AAAGCTAAAGACAAAGGCAAGTATAAAGATAAGGACTGGATTGCTGGATGGAGACTCCCAGGCAGGACTGCATTGTTGCAGCAACACATAAAAGGCTCCTCCTTCACAAAGCCATACTGTCCATCTCCCAGATAATGAATCAAATGCCATTGACAAGTTTTTCAAGCAGGTTCAAGCATCCTCCGTATTTAGGTTTTCAGGACAGCTGGGTGATGAGACGAACTAGTAACTGGAAGGTTTTGCCAGATGTAGATTTGAAATTTAAGCTGCAGTCTCAGATGGTAACTATGTATTTTGTTGCAAACTTCACCATGCATTTGTTACATAATTCTCCAAATGGCATATCAAGAACAACAGACAACAGCATTGACACCTGCCTGCATTCCTTGTTGTGCCTCAAAAAAAAAAATCCATGATACCCCTCAGTCTCAGAAAACCCAGTATGCAACTTATAGTGGCTCAAAAACAAACTAAGAAGAAACTTTGCAGTGTGGAGGGTGTGATGTTCACTTCTTGAATTATGTTAAGCACCTAGTTCATTAATAAAAATCAAACTGTAAAATACATGCTACAAAATAATAAAATTGAAAATACTAGGCATTCCACAGATGAGTTAAAATGGTAGGTAGTCCACAGTTGAGTTAAAATGGAATATCCTTTATTGAATCACACAAACAAGTGATCCTAGCTGAGTATAATGAAAAGTATCAAAAACTTTCCTTATTTATGTATAATCAGGTTATTTTGGAGCAAGGGAGTGGTTACCGAGGGTGGTTCTGTTAAGAGCAATAAAAGCATTACAATCATTTCTTTAACCAAGTCCCTCTTAACACCATAGTGTAATCAGAGACTTTGCTACCTAAAACTGAAACAAAAAAGCTAGAGACAAAATACAATATTGGACCAGCTTATTAACACTTTATGTAGGCTAACCAAATAATCCAACCTGTATTAATTAAGAAACTAACAAAATGATTAGCTAACTAACAAAAAGATCTACCACTAAACAGTGGTTTAGTGTATATTCATTAATATTCATTCTGATAGATATCTAGTGGTAGATCTTTTTGTTAATCACTTTGTTAGTTTCTTAATTAATATAGTTTGGATTATTTGGTTAGCCTATATAAAGTGTTAATACGCTGGTATTATAGTATATTTTGTCTCTAACTAGACATCTAAGCTCTGAAGGGCTTGGCACCAAAACTTGTCTTTTAGTCAACTCAGCTTGAGCTGCCTGACAATTTGGGCTGATGGAAGATGTCCTGAAACTTTCATTCAAACATCATCTGTTTTGTTAAGTTTACTTGCACAACTGTACTTCATTGTTACTGTCATGAGCAAAGGGATCTGTGCCACAGGCTGAGTCCAGTGGTCCAGTCTGACTTTTCAGAGCTGAGAAACTATCGCCATATGGGGTATTTATCTGCTCAGATTTGTCTTTTGGTTTAGGCTGATGCTACAGTGGCAGCCACCATTCTTGAAACAATACATAAATATGCTTATACCGAGAAAGATACAAAAATGGCACAGGAAGGTGATATCTGTATGATGTATTTGTTTGTGTGGGAAAGGATGCTCACATCTGAGAAGTTGAACCAAGTGACGGAAGTGCCTTGTGGCAGAGATCCTTTTCCTCATGTGTCACTCTAGCATCTTGTATTGGAATTTGGATCAGGCCTTGTACCCTGAAACACGCCTGCTTTAATTCCCACAGCTCCCATTTGCCTTCTGTGAGGCTTTGAGTAAACCAGTTAACCAGACATTGCTTACTGGTTGTTCCTGAAAAGTAGTAACTTGTGTCCTGGGGTCTTACCCAGTTAACAAATGATATTTATTTTAAGTTACTTACACAGCTGTATTTTCTGTGGCACCTTTTGGTATTGTTTGTCCCCCTCCTAGAACGAAAACTTTTCTTTCAGCATGCATTGTTAATCTCAAAAAAAAAAATCCCTACAAAGATATTTCATATTTAAATTCTGTTGGATTTCCTTTTATTTCTTGTTTTCTGTAAGTTGTTACAGGATGCAGTTTACTTTACCATCACAGACTAAGTTGCAGAGCCAAGAAAGGGAACAGTAGTGAACTAAGTTTATTCAATTCATATGCATACCAAAAAGCTAAAACATGTCACAGGAAACTGATAGCACAAAATGCTTTTTGGACATATTCGCTAACTGTAGATCCAAAACAACTTGTTGAAAGCTGGAGTACTTCATTGTAAAGGACAACAGAGCCATGCATGTCTTATAACAAAGGGATCCATACAAATGTCTTGACTGCACTTGTGGCCCACCTGTCATGTATGGGTCAACATATACACCCCCATTTCATCAAAGATTTGCGTGAAACTATTTCACCTTGCACTCCAGATCTGAAGACATATTCAGGGGAAGTGTTAAATGTGAATGTTCTAAGAAAACCAAACATTTTACATACAGCAAGTGTAACATTTGTCATGCTGTTTTTACCGTAAGGGTTGGACCCCTCCAATTCTTTTTCCTATCCTGTGTAGGCTAAACAGCGCACCTTGCACAAAATTCACTTTGACACTTTTACTACTGTGAAGATTGGGTGAAGATAGGTGAAGGCAGCCAGCCTAGCCAGATAGAATTTTGGCAATAATTCTGTCATCTGTAAATATTAATGTAAACCACAGGCTTGTTGTCTTAAGTGATAAAAATAGTGTTACACGTGGAACTGAAAAAAAATATAACAACAGTGCACTCTACTGACCAAATAAAGCATGTTGTGACCCTTTCATGTAAACATGGCTCCGACCAGTCTAGATGAAGGAATTCTTGCTGTTGTTTTAAGGCCAGAGTTAATGGCCAGAATTTGCATGCATAAATGTCCTTTATTGCTCTGGTTTCTGCCCAGAGGCAAAGAATGTAAATGTAGTTTCTGTTAGCCTGGGAACCCAGGGAAGTGGGAAGAATGATGTAATGTGAACCAGGAATGCGATTTTAAAAACAGAGGAAATCAGAGAGCATTGTCTTGCCCATCCAACTCATCAGCGATGTCTTGCTTTATATGCAAGTTTATCTTAGACTTGCGTTTTCTCTTAGAAATAGCTAGAAACTAGAAATATTAGACTGTTTTTTCTGTAATGTCAGAACTGTACTACTGAATTATTTTAAGCATTTCTCTGTGATCTCTGAACTCTTGACTAGCACTCTGTAGTAAAAAGTATTGTCTTGTGTTTTGACTATTTGTTATTAAATATTTTTAAAACCCTTTCAACTGTGGCTGTTTTGTAGAGATAATTTAAGCTCTTTAGAGTACTTGCATGCCTTTGGTAAAATTGTACAAAGCCACTCTAATAGCTTTAGCCCTGGGCTATACTACCAATTGGATAATAATATTGCACAGTAATAATTGGACACCCTTTTAAGGGCCTTTGAGTAGCTGATAAATATTAGTGGGTGGTGGCAGCTGGTACTACCGTATTGTCTGGGGGAAAGGGGCACAGCTGGAGAACCTGTGACAGCCTTCCCCAGGAGTGTCTTGTGTGGTTGTATAAACTCTTCTCAAAGTGTGTGTGCATGTGTCAGCTACTTGGGCAGGGACACGAAACACTGGGTGGACATAGAGGGTGCTGGAGATTTTAGCTTGCCCACTAGGCTGAGATCTGGACCCTGTAGCTGTGCCAGTGGGGAGTTTTAATGGGGACCTGGAGAGCAACTGACTGTGATCTTTGTGTGCTCTTAAGGGAAATTGCACTTTACTATGTGTATTTTTATCCTTTCCTCCTATATGAGACTCCCCTCACTGGTGTTAGTGGTGAGGGTTGAGGCTCCTTGATTGCTGAGCCAGGGCGTTACAACCACCACGAAAGAACATTAGTCTTTCTTTGTAACCGTTTTACAGTTTTGCAGCATACCCACTCTAACAACTTCTTGATTTTGGGGGATAAAACAGGGATCTGCATGTGTAATTCTGTATTAATGGAAGGCCAAACAAACTATTCATCTGATTATTACTGAAAACATGTTCCCAAGAAAATCTCACTATAATAATACAATTCCAACGTATAACAGTGTGGTTGTAACACCAATTTTTTGATATGATTTTATGATGCACAAATTGTTTTCAGAATGTATATAACTTCAAATAATTCAGAATTAAATTGAAGAACCAAAATATTTAACATATTTAACGAATTTAAGCCATGCAAAGAACATTATGCCCATACAGAAAACATTATGCCTATACAGAAAAAAGGATGAAAGGGCAGGAATAACAACTGAATCTTAAAGGGAAAAGTGCAGTAATACCAGTCTATTTAAATGTACAAGATCCTGAAAGGTGTTCCTGCAATAATAGTGATAATATCAAAACTGTCACAGGTAATGTCAGTGCTTAAGGTGCTGAAGGTTACCTAAAACCTTTCCAGACCAGGATAATTTCCTTCATGCCCTGCAAAGTTAGTACACCAGCAGAAATTTTGCACACTAAAATAGTATTGTCTTGAGAGTCTCTATTCTCTATTAGTCAGACATCCATCCTTTCTTCTTCGTTTCCCTCTTGAGCTGGTGTTTTTCAACAGAAGCTATTGAGTCTTCCGCAGTGTAGAAACAGTGTTTCTTTCCCTGATTTATTAGTCTCATTTGGGCTGGGCAGTGTGCTGAAAGCTTTACTCCTTTCAGCTTCACCAGCTGTAAAAGGATCATATTGTTTGCACCTTTTTGAGACTTCCACCTAATAATCCCATTTATTTTCTGATTTGTTCCTGTTGTATTGTAATTTTACTGTTAACCAGTCAGCCTTTGAATAGCATTCTAGTCCCTGAAAGAAAGACATTTCATATTCATTTGAAGTGGTGCCTGCTCTTTCATCCCTTTAGATATTAGTTATTGATGTTCTCTTTAATAAAGTTGAGGGGATTTGTGGTCCTAGCACCATAGGTAGGCACTTCAGCAAACTGTGTCTGTGTTGCTAGTCTGTACAACTATTTCTTGGAGGCCAGATATACACGCATTATTCTGGCGACGTCTGCTTTCAAGATAATTGCTTTAAAAGCAGGGTATTATTTTGATTATGAAGAACTTGAACTTGCTATTCTGTTTTTGCTGCTTGACAATCTGTCCTGCGTACTGACTTCAGGGGTGGCTGTCTTTTCTGAAGTTGACCATAAATCTTTGAAGGGCATCGCCAGCATTTCTAATTCTGACCACTGTGCCAGTGAGGACATCAAATCTGTATTTGCTGCAGATTGCTATTTTAAGTTTCTCACAGTCTCATGCAGAGTACTGTGGCTTTTGGAGTAGAGATACCACCTGCTTGTCTGTGTCCAAGTTGTGACTTTTCTTTTTTCTCGGATAAATGTTAATTTTTTTTCCAGTATTCACCTTTAGACTATCAAGTCTGTAAAATAAATCAGTAAACAAAAAGATTGTATTATATGTGGAATTTTAGGAAGGATAATCATTTTAATTAAGGAGAGTCTCTTCCATAGTGAAAGTATTTAATTTATTAAGAATTTGTTTTATGGAATTTGTTATTACAATTAAAGGTTTTTAATATCTTTATTATAATAAGACAAGATTACCCCTAAGTAAGTGATTTTTACCGTCTTTCACAATGCATGTTTGTAATTTATTATCTGTAGTATTGATATTATAGTTAGCAGGTAGTATTTTAGTCTTATTCTCATTAAAACTGAGTCCCGATTTTCTTCTGAAATATTTCTATTGCTTGGAATACTGCAATAAGAGAAGAATTACAATCAGTCAAAGTTAAATAGGATTTCCTCTGCAAATAATTGTATTTTGCAGATTAAATAATTAGTTATTAGTATGCCTTTAATGTTTTTATTTGATCTTATATAATTTGCTAAAATTCCATAACTAGAGCAAAAAGCAATGGGGACAAGGTCAACCCTATTTAGTACCTTTAGTAATCATGATTGATTGGGAAGTATATGAGCCTATCTTAATGTATGCAAAGGAGTTTTCTTGAAGAAGTTTGGTTCATTGTAAGAAGTTTGAAAAATTGCATTCCTTCAGTACTAATAGTAAGTATTCCCAGTTAACTGAATCAAATGCACTGTTGATATCCAGACTAACCAAACTTAGTTATTTTTTCGAATTATTAGTATAATCAATTATTGATAGTATTCCCTTGATATTAATGTAGGTGTTCCTGTTCAAACAGAGGCATAGATTGCAATGAATATTTTGTAATCTAAATTTTGTAATGAAATTGGTCTATATCAAGAACATGGAGTTGAGTCCTTATCAGATTTTAAAATTGGGGATACTAGGGTGTATTTCCAGGATGGTGTATCTTTGTAAGTCCTTTAACTATTGAAAACGCCTCTAGTAAAATACTCAAAGCATCCTTAGTCATCAGTTTGTATAGTTCAGGTATTATACCATCATTTCCAGGTGCCTTATTGGATTTTAATTTAAATTTTTTGTTCAGACATTGATATAGGCTTGTCAGTTTTTTTATTTGATCCTCTGATAGTCTATTTTCAGTATATTTTTATAAATGTTTTAATTAGATCTCATGTATCCATTGTTGGTTTGTGTTGATTAATCTTATTAAAATGAGACCTGAAAATATTCAGAATATCTTCTATTTCCGTAACCTTCTTTTTACAACTAGAGGAGTATAATTCTTTGTGGTTAGATTTAACAGTCATTTTTGTTCAGGTAGCCAGTTTATGCATGGATTTAGGATTTATGGAATAATTTGTTATTTTGATCTTTGCTAAGTTTATCATAGCTTTATGTTGTTAAATTTCTAAATATTTACTGTTTAAGCTATTTATTTCTTCCATTAACTTATTTCCTTTTTGAGTATATAATTTTAACATACCAATTTTCACCTGTAATTCTGTAAATTCTTTGTCTCATTGTTTCTTTTTCTTTTTTTTTTTTTTTTGTGCATACCAACTTGCAATTTTATCAAAAAGGTATGCTTTTAAAGGGTGTATATCATGTGTTCGAAAGATAAAAAGAGCACTCTTTTATCGAACACTAAAATCCAAAACCGCTAAATATCGAAGACAAGGAACAGCGATTTTTTTCCCCAGGGAAAAAAAAATCACTGCTCCGCAAAAAAAAAAAATAAAATAAAGTGGTGGGCTTCACCCACCACACACCCCCATACTTAAATATACCAAGTCCGAGATCGCACCACAGTGGAACAAATGGCAAAGTCCCAATAATGGCACAATGATTTTTTTCCTGTGGGAAAAAAAATCGCTTTTTCGTGTCTTTGATATTTAGTGGTTTCAGCTTTCAGTGGTTGATAAAAGAGTGTTTGCTCTTTTTACCTTTCGAACATATGATATAGACATAGATATTTTAGAGAGTCTCATACAAAAAACTCTGAGGTGTTACCTGTGTGATTAATTTCAATAAAAGTTTAAATTTCCTTATTAAAGAACTCCATAAAGTCTTTCCTATTAGTTATATATGCAGGAATCCTTTTAATTGGGATGTTGCTACTTCAAATGTTATTGCATTATGATCCGGCAGTGGGCAAGTGACTACTTTAACATTATCTGTTCTACTAGTGATCTCATTTGAAACAATCTGTTTGTGATTGTGTCCCACGCCTATGTGTGAAATGTGTAAAGAGGGAGTCTGATACTGGAATCTCCTTTGTATCTCTCATATTGTATAGGTCAGTGAACTCCATCAAAGTTTTGACTGAGGCAGGTTTCTTCCTTTTACAGCTAGTGTTGGTATCCTTGTCAGATAAAATACAGTTAAAGTCGCCTGCAAAAATAATGTTTCCCTTTGATATTCGTATTATTTCCCCCAACTGTTGTTTAATTGTTTGTATTCCCAATCCAGGTGACATTAATAAAAGTGTATAGTTTCCTTTGAATCTCTAAAGTCACTGAACAAAACATGCCTTTTTCATCACTAAATTGACAAATAATTTTTCCATAAAATAGCCACACTCTTCGCTTTTGTTTATAATGAGAGCTAGTCAGTACAGAATAGTGTTTAGTATTAAATCTGTCCAAATATTGTTTTATTAAATGTGTTTCCTGTAAAAAGATAACTTGGGAATGAAATATTTTTAACAATTTGAATAGACAACCCCTTTTACAACCATTATTTAATCCATTGATATTAATTAATGTGCATTTCAAGTTGACCATACTACCGAAATAGGAAAAAATAAGTATTACAGTAAACTATGTTAACCGGCACCCATGGGGATTGGTAGATGCCGGCTAAGTGTAGTTTCTGGTTGCTTGAGAGTTACTATAAAAATAGACCTGACAAATACTGTACCCTATACTGTACCATAAACACTGTATTGATTTGATTTTAATATTGAAATACAATAATTAAAATCCTGGCTGGAATAATAATATTTTAAACTTATATTTCTGCTAGAAAGCCTGGCACTTGGAATCGTTTTCAGTGGCATGCTGGGTGAATTGGAATTGAATGAAATGAATAGAGAGAGACAGAGAGAGCAAGAGTGTGCGTGAATGCATGTGTGAAAGCAGAAGTGACTGTGTGAGAGATCAGAGAGATGTATGAAAGCTGAAGAGAGTGTGTGTGAGAGATCAGAGAGAGAGAGAGTGAGTGAATGCATGTATGAAAGCAGAAGCAAAAGTGTGTGAGAGATCGGAGAGAGAATGTGCAATCTGATTTAAACTGAGTATGGAGCAAGTGTTGAGATTTTAGTGATTTTGACTTGTTTGGTTTGACTTGTTCTCAAAAGACAAACCCACTTCCATAGGTATCACAAGGGATAAGAAACTAAGAGTAATGCTACTCAAGCCAGAAGTCTAAACCTCAAGATGCACGCACTCGAAACTCTCCTTAGCATGGAGAACATCGATATCTGTGCAGTAACAGAAACCTGGTTCAAGGTTCTCAAGAGCACCCCAGGACTACCAGGTTATACCTCATACCATGCTTTTCGGCCCCAAAACCTGGACCGAACCACAAAAGGAGGGGAGTATCAATATTCGTCAAAGATACCCACACCTTCAGGTTGGTGGCACAGCACGAAGCATCAGAGACTATCCATGTGCAACTAACAGTGGGTAAAACTGCCTTCCAGTTTATAGCCTGCTACAGACCACCCTCCCAAACCCAGGAACCCCACTCGGCCTTCCTGAGAACACTGGAAAATATGAAGGTCTCTCCAAACACCATTATATTGGGTGACTTCAGCTACCCAACCATAGACTGGGAGCATTACTCTAGCTCCAACACCCTAGCCCAAAGGTTCCTAGAATTTATAAACTCAAATGCTATGGAACAACTTGTTACCACTCCCACAAGAGGGGAAAACATACTGGACCTGATCATCACCAACATGGGGACTGTATGCTCCAGACCAAAAGTGTATCCCTCAATGGTAAGATCAGACCATAAACTAATCTCACTGGATATTCACATCCCGACCCCACCCCATGCCCAGAAAACCACAGTGAAAAACTTCTCTAAAGCAAATTTCACACTCCTCAAAACCGAGGTGGAATCCTTCAAAGCCCCCGGGCCTGTGGATATCTGCCCAGACCACAAAATCCTTTATAAACGCATTCTATGAACACCTTCAGGAATGCATGGATCATGCAATCCCAAATAAAACCAAGACCCAATCCTCCAAAGGCAGACGTCCTGTCTGGTGGACCCCAACCATAAACAAACTATACAATAGAAGGAGGAAGCTATTACATGTCAGAGCAAAATCCCAAAAAGGGAAGGCATCTCTGATCAGTATTAGCAAAAAACTACGGGCACTCATAAAATAGTCTAAGGCCAGCTTCGAGAGAAAAATTGCACAGGACACTAAGGATAATCACAAGGCTTTCTTTAGTTATGTTAGGAACCTGGGTGGGAATTCCCAGATATGCTCAGAATTAGTCCAAAATGACAAAAAATACACCGAACCCACAGACATTGCCAACATCCTAGCTGACAGGTTCAGTGCAAACTTCTCCCCCCCCCCCACTCCCTACCAAAAGGTCTAATATCTATCCCAGCAGAGTGCTGCCCCCCTGACATCTCAG
>NC_056738.1:273446919-273489419 GCF_019279795.1 Protopterus annectens | reverse complement strand
ATGGTGTCCAGTTTGCAGTCATCTGTGAACTTGGTGAGCCATAGTCCTCCCACGTTGGCCTGTACCTCATAAAAGTAAATACCGAAAAGAGAGGTCCCAGGACAGAACCTTGTGGGACGCCATTTGTGACCGGTTTTGAGTCTGACATGGCCTCAGCAACTCTGACTATGTGGGTTCTGTCTTTGAGCCAGTTTGCGACCCATCTTGTGACATAGGGGTTTATATTTAGGCTGGATAGCTTATCTATGATGCCTGAGTGGGGTATTGTGTCAAATGCCTTTGCGAGGTCGAGATAGGCTGTGTGGACTACCTTCCCTTCATCTATGGCCTTGGTGACTGTTTCGAAGAAGTCGACCAGGTTCAAAAGGCAGGATCTGCCCTTGAAGCCAAATTGGGTAGGATCTAGTGTCTGTAGGTCCCCAATGTCTTTGTTTATGACAGGGGTGGGCAAACTTTTTGATTCGTGGGCCACATTGAGTTCTAACATTTGACAAAGGGGCCGGAACAGGAGCAGATAGATGGCATGCTTTGAAAACATCACCTCATTGGGGGAAAAATACACATCTTGGGATATGGAGAAAACATGTGCTTTAATTTCCAATGAAAATGAAGAAAAGCATTACAATAAAATCTCATCTGAAAGAGAAGGATTCCAAGACCATTTTACCTCAGGTAACATTGCATGAGCATCTACACAATGGCTCCCTAAAAAAAGTGCCTGCTTACATATTAATCCCTTGTGAACCAAACAGAACACAGTAATAACTGCTTCTTCTTACCTACTTAATAGTGTACTTTTAGGAGAGCTTAAATTAATAAGCTAGTAAATCATTTTACACGCAGATACATTTTCTGTCAGTGAAACTGGACATCTATTTAACTTCAGCAGGTTTTGAACAGTGATGCTGCAATCTATACACACACACACACACACACACACACACACACACACACACACACACACACACACACACACACACACACACAGAATCTTGTCAACTTTCATAATTCACTTTCTCGCTCACACACACATACACTCTTCACCTTTCAAACCTGCATTCAATCACTTTCTCTCTCTGATCGCTCACACACACACACACACACACACACACACACTTCACCTTTCAAACCTGCATTCACTCACTTTCTCTCTCCAATCGCTCACACACACACACTCTTCACAATTCAAACCTGCATTCACTCACTTTCTCTCTCCGATCGCTCACACACACTTCACCTTTCAAACCTGCATTCATTCACTTTCTCTCTCTGATCGCTCACACACACACACACACACACACACACACACACACACACACACACACACACACACACACACACACACACACACACACACTCTTCACAATTCAAACGTGCATTCACTCACTTTCTCTCTCCAATCGTTCACACACACACACACACACACACACACACTTTCTCTCTCGACACACACACACACACACACACTTCACCTTTCAAACCTGCATTCACTCACTTTCTCTCCAATCATTCACACGCACACACACACACACACACACACACACACACACACACACACACACCACCTTTCAAACCTGCATTCAGTGATTCACTCACTTTCTCTTTCCTATCGACACACACACACACACACACACACACACACACACACACACACACTCTCTCTCTCTCTTACCCTGAGTAGTGCTCGGCCTTCTGTTCACTCCATCCTCATGTTGCTGCTGCTGCCATTAATCCTGGGCCCGGCTCCGTTTCAGGGCTCGCTGTATCCCCCAGCCTGCTAACGCCATTAATCCCAGCTCCATGAGCTTGCTATATCCCTGGCCCCTTTGCTGCTGCCATGAATCCGTTTCAGGGCTCGCTGAGTCAGCCTCTTCTGTTCCACATGTTGCATTCCGCTGACTGTTAATCTTAAGCCAGCCAGCCGAATGATGATGCGAGCTCCTTGAGCTCAATTCGACTGGCTGGTAGCCTGACGGTGCTGACGCCATCAGCGCACGTGATGACGCCAGCCCGACAGCGAAAAATTTAAAAAAGAAAAGAAAAATCGGAAATGAAGGGGTGCCAAGTTTGGCGGGCCGAATCAAAACGTTTAATGGACCGCATGTAGCCCCCGGGCCGTAGTTTGCCCATGCCTGGTTTATGAGTTCCATGATGATCCCCTCCATAGTCTTGCTGACTAGGCTAGTCAGGCGTATGGGGCGATAGTTTCCAGGGTCCACAGAGGCGCCACCTTTGTGGAGTGGGACCACTGTTACTTTACGCCATTCTTTGGGCACATATCCTGTAGTGAGGCTGAGATTGTACAGCAGTTTTACTTGAGGGATTAGTTCTTCTTGGAGTTCATGTAGGCACAACCCGGGACGCCATCTGGTTCCATGGAAGCAGTGTTTTTTGCTTTGGAGAGGGCGGCCTTCACCTGAGCATCAGAGATGTTTGGGAGGCTGCACTCTGCCGGGATAGATACTTGCTCTTTTGGGGGGGAGGGGGTGGAGAAGTTTGCACTGAACCTGTCTGCCAGGATATTGGCGATGTCTGTGGGTTCAGTGTATTTTTTGTCGTTTAGAATCAACTCAGAACAAGTCTGGGAGTTGCATCCCAGGTTCCTAACATAACTGAAAAAGGCCTTATGATTGTCTTTAGTGTCCTGTGCAATTTTTCTCTCGAAGCTGGCCTTGGAGGATTTTATGAGGGATCGTAATTTTTTGCTAGTACTGATCAGAGATGCCTTCCCGTTTAGGGATTTTGCTCTATCATGTAGTAGCTTCCTCCTTCTGTTGTACAGTTTATTTATGGCTGGGGTCCACCAGACTGGACGCCTGCCTTTGTATGATTGGGTCTTGATTTTGTTTGGGATAGCATGATCCATACATTCCTGGAGATGTCCGTAGAATGCATTTATATAGGATTCTGCAGTTTGGGCCGTAGTTTCCACTGGCTCTGGGGCCTTGAAGGATTCCACTTCGGTTTTGAGAAGTGTGAAGTTCGCTTTTGAGAAGTTTTTCACTGTGGTTTTCTGGGCTGGGGGTGTGGTCGGGATGTGGATATCCAGTGAAATTCATTTATGGTCTGATCTTACCAATGAGGGATATACTTCTGGTATGGAGCATACTGTCCCCATGTTGGTAATTATCAGGTGTAGTATGTTTTCCCCTCTTGTGGGAGTGGTGACTAGTTGTTCCATAGCATTTGAGTTTATAAATTCCAGGAACCTTTGGGCTAAGGTGCTGGGGCTTGAGTAATGCTCCCAGTCTGTTTAGGTAGTTGAAGTCGCCCAATATAATTGTGTTCGGAGAGATCTTCATGTTCTCCAATGTTTTCAGGAAAGCTGAGTGTGATTCCTGACTTTGAAAGGGTGGTCTGTAGGATGCTATAAACTGAAAAGCAGGCTTGCCCACTGTCAGTTGCACATGGATGGTCTCCGATACTTCGTGCAATGCCACTAACCTGGAGCTGTGGATATCCTTGATAAATATGGAAACTCCCCCTCCTTTTGTGGTTCGGTCCGGGTTTTGGGGTCGAAAAGCATGATATGAGGTATAACCTGGTAGTGCTGGGGGTGCTCTCTGGAGCCGTGAACCAGGTTTCTGTCACTGCACAGATATCGATGTTCTCCATACTGAGGAGAGCTTTGAGTGCATGCATCTTGAGGTTAAGACTTCTGGCGTTTAGCAGCATTACCCTTAGTTTCTTGTTCCTTGTGCTGTCTATGGAGGTGGGTTTGAATTTTGAGCCTTGCCTAAAAAAGGCACTATGGGGGTGGCAAGAGCCTTTGCCAATATCCGAAAGCCCAGGGGTGACAGGTGCAAGCTGTCCCTAGCGAAGCAGCGTGGCTTGTCGAGCATGTCATCCCAGGCTGACAGACACTGGATCCCCTTTGAATGACACCAAAATTTTAGCCAATTGTTAAAATCGATCATTTTGTCTTTATACTGTGGTATCATTCTAGGTGAGGGTAAGATGCTGCTCAAGGTCAGGGTCATACCAGCCTGGGCTACATGATCAGAGAGCTCCTCTATGTCTCTTTTCATGTAGTCGAGGGAGGTACGTCTCAGGTCATTCACGCCAGCATGTACAATGACTGAGTCATATTTGTATTTGCTTTTGAGTGACCTGAGTGCTTGCGTTATGTGGCGGATCCTAGCGCCCGACAGGCAGCTCACTGTGACCTTCTCTTTATTCAGTCTGGTGAGCGGGACGTCAGTGTGTCTGACAATAGAGTCACCTATTACAAGGGTATCAGGTGTGTTTTTCAGCCTTAAGGGCTGTGACTGCTTGGCACACTGACTTTGTGTGCTATGTGTTGTACGTGTTTTGTTTTGGGGTAGCATTTGCTTGGATGTCTGCTTTGGAGGTCTCTGTTGCTTAGGTAGATTTATATTTAGAGCCTCTGAGTATGTTTTCTGTTTTTATCTGTTTGGTTCACTGTTGTGGTGGGACTATGTGATACTGGAATTGTGTTGTGTGAGGTTACCTTCTCCTCCTGACTGGTTACACCAGTTTTGAGAAGAGAGAACTCAGCCTCCAGTTTCGCAATATGGTTGCATCTCTCACATATATTCGAACCTGTTTGGAGGAGGAGAGGGTTGTCCGTGTACATGAGACAGTTGTAACATTGCCTCAAAATTCCCAGATTCACCAGCTGGACTGGAGAGGAAACCATTGACTGAACTTTGGACATGCTAGAGTAATATAAGGAACTGAATTAAAATGGACCAATAGGGGACAAGGTAATCGTAGAGAGCATGAGTAAGTAGTGCTTATGGTTTATTAGTGCTAACTTGTAAAATTACTTATTTGGACCAGTGAGGGGCCTTAGAATGAGAATATGGTGTTTACTTTGAGAGATAGAGCAGTTCTAAGGGAAAAAGTGAAGAGCAGACTTTGTGGAGCCAGGAATAGTTTAAACCCAAATAGGCGGTGCTGCCCGATGTTGCGCTATGCGCAAAAATGTGCAAAACCACGCAAAAGAGGGTTTTAAGAGAGGGAGATCAAGGAGTTAGGAATTGACCCAGAATGGCCAATAAAACTACAGTTTCAAGGCAGTAACCACTCCCACAGGGGCAGGCAGGCTGCTCAATGTTTATCACTGCCACTGATTAACACAGAGACTTCCCTTTAGCCCAAGCAAACAGTGGCCTCTAAGAAACTTACAAACAGTTCAGAACAGCAAATCTGTAACTGAACTTTTTTAAATCTCAGAAAAGTGGGAAAAAAGCAAGATTATTTTTGTTTTTTTTTAAGGAAAGCAGAGGTTCACAGGTATCAACAAGTTAGAACAGTGCAGTAAATGACCCCACACTTGAGTGCTAGGCCAGAGACAGGTAAAATGCAAGTTTTAAGAAAAAAAATGATTTTAAAAATAAGTGCCAGCAGGAAATTCAATAATCAGCTCTAGGTTGTGTTCTAAATACACACATATATATATATATATATATATATATATATATATATATATATATATAGATATATATATATATATATATATATATATGTGTATGTATGTGTGTGTGTATATATATATATATATATGTATATGTATATATATATATATATATGTTTGTATGTATATATATATATATATATATGTATATATGTATATATATATATATATATATGTATATGTATATGTATATATATATATATATATATATATATATATATATATATATGTATGTATGTCTATCGATGATATCTGCGCAGCAGCCACTTGGGCAAGACCTCATACCTTTATCACTCATTACCAGTTGGATTTGGCCTCCAGGGGACGAGCATCTTTTGGGTCTATGGTGCTCAGGAATGTCCTTCCTTAGGGTCACCCAGGACTCAAGTAAGGAATGAATAAATATTTACATCAGATAAAGAAGTTATGTCTTACCATAATGTTCCATCTGTGTTGTAGATCTTTATTCATTCATTACTCCCACCCTCCTTGCCCCTGCCTGGACTCCTGGTGGACTTTAGGATTTCCTTATTAGTTAAGGTATATGCTCAGACAGAGCCTCCTACTATCACTATTATTGCTTCTATACTATAATGGCGGACAAACTTGATCTGAAGAGACTATGAGAGGGGCATTGTGGGTAGGCCTTAGTTGAGAGGTTTTGGCTGGTGCGAGCTTGTTAACAGCCATGTCGGTTCCCAGGACAGAGCTGATGTCCTAACAGTAGTGAATGAATAAAGATCTACAACACAGATGGAATGTTATGGTAAGACAACTTATTTTTCTCCAGCTCAGAGTTTCAGGGCAGTTTCCCCTGCCAGATCTAAATCTTCTTCTAATTCTTTGAGATTGTTTCAAAGCCTTCTTCAAAGGGATATGGACAGGATGATGATGACTTTCCTCAGGGCACACATTGAGATGGGGCTTATTGCTTCTATGTTCCAGACTGGGTCATTGAGGTCTCCTACCCCATCTTTAATCTCTCCTCTTCTGATTCAGCTTAGCCTTTCGGAACCCCAGGATATGGTTCATCCTCGGGAGATTTCGGCAGAGACCAGTAGATTTTTGCCGTTGACTCTGTCAGGGTCCCAGACTGTCTCAGTTCTGACTCCTTTGGACCAGAGTGGGTCTCTGATCTGAGATGTCAGTGCGGGGACCTGGGGACAGGTGTCTGCTTCATGTTTGCTGGAACTGTCCTTCCCTCTTGGAGCCTTGGCCCTTGACAGCTTGGGTCCGATAATGTTGGGAGACTTCGATTCTAGGGTAGAGTCTACTCATCCTTCCTAGGTGGCCACAGCTGCCAGAGAGATGGAGGGGGTGTCTTCCAGTCTGTCAGTCTTCCTGTGATGGAGAGGACCTTCTCTATGTCTAGAGCAACCTCCCCTTCTCAGCCTATATCTCTTCTGAACTCTGAGCCCAGTCATCCAGTCCAGGGTCAGCACTCCCAAGTGAGCCTTCAGACTATCAGTACCTCACAGGGGGTCTCGTTGTCTTCTGAGTCCTCTCCAGAGCATCCCGCTGAAGAGGTGCACATAAAGAAGTGCAAGAGGAGGCACTTAGACTCCCAGTGGAGTCCCTCACTGAGACACAGACTTTGATGACGGAGAAGGATCCCCCAGATCTCCAGTGGATGTTCTCTCCTTTGGCGACATCTTGGACATTTTGAAACAAAAAGGTGGATGGTCTACCCAATCTCCTTCTGAGCAGTCAGTGTTTCTGAAGGCCTTCTGGATGGGGCTGTGTACATCCTGGGTGACCACCTCAGTGAATGAACTGATTGACCTCATTTCCCGCTGGGGTTAGAAGGAGCCGGACACTGCGGAGCCCATCCCAAAAAGAGCAGATAAATACTTGAGTCCTTCCTCAGATAGGTTATATTGGAGGAAGGTTGTGCCTGTGGATTCCATCGCGGTTTCAGCAGCCATGAAGTAAATTGTCTGAACAGAGCTCTGCTGTCCACCTCCCCGGACAGGGAGTCATGGGTGCTGGACAGACACTGGAAGCACGTTTATCCCTCAGCAATCTTCGGACTGAGAGCATTAAACTGTCTGGTACATTTTAAGTGCCTTCAAAGAGATTTGATTCAGAAGCTGTCCAAATCCCTGTCAAGGCCATGTCTGAGGAGTACCTCAAGAAGGTGTCTCCTCAGTTGGAAACTCTTTCATTTATGGGTAATTCCTCAATGAGGTTAATTTCCAGTGCAGCAGTAGGGATCTCTTGAGCAGCCGGAATAGGAGTTGCCTTAAGGAGGCACACCTGAATGAGGCTGTACGGGTTTGTGGAACCCTTCAAGGTGTCTTTTACTAATGCCCCTTTTGATGGTTCCTCACTGTTTGGACTATCAGTCAAGGAAACACTCACCCGCAGTGATCAGGGAGGGTAAGACCTTGTCTGCAGTCTGGATCAAGTTCTCTACTCCTCAGTTGTTCTTCTCCAGGAACCAGCAGG
Organism: Protopterus annectens; assembly: GCF_019279795.1. Lineage (NCBI taxonomy): Eukaryota > Metazoa > Chordata > Ceratodontiformes > Protopteridae > Protopterus > Protopterus annectens. The sequence continues at coordinate 273,481,531 of NC_056738.1, read as the reverse complement.
GAAATGAGAAACTTTGGTTCTGTAAGTCTCAAGGATCCTCTGAAGACTTGCAAGATTATGATTCTTCTAGAGGCAGGGGAAGAGGATTCAATGGAAGACACTGCCCTAGAGGCAGAAGGGGTTCACAAAATCAGGATGTCAGAGAGCCATTCTCTAACAATTGGTCTATCAGCTTCTGAAGCCTTGCCCAACTGCTCTGCCTTGGAGGCAGTTGGGAGGCTGTATTTCATTCCACCTGGACACCTGGAGAAACGTAAGCAGTCACTGGGTGCTAAACATAATATCCAGGGGCTATTTCATTACCCTTTCCTTCCTCCTCTCAAACTCAGGAGTAGTCTCCCTGACGTTCCATTCAGTCAGAGGGGCTAGCTCTAATAGAAGTTCAAAAGCTTCTAGAAAAGAGCCATGCAACAGGTCCCAACCAAACAAAGAGGATCCAAAATTTACTCATGCTTCTTTTTGGTGATAAAGAAGATCGGGGACCTACATCCAGTTCTGAATCTGACCAAATTGTACCTGAATGTTCAAAAGTCGAAGTTCCAGATGGCTATGGTTCAGTCCATGTTACCACTTCTACTGAAAGAAGAGTGGATGTGCTCTGTAGAACTCCAGGATGCATACTATCATATCAAAATAGATAGACGGTCAATGAAGCACTTCTGGCTGGGGGCCAATCATTACCAGTTCAGAGCTCTGACTTTTGGACTCACCACAGCTCTCCAGGTGTTTACCAAATGCATGGCGGTGGTTGTGGCTAACTTGACACTGCAAGGATTCCAAGTGTTTCCATACCTGGATAATTGGCTCCTTACTGCTCCCACGAGACATCAACTGTTGCAGGCCAAAGATGATGATCTGCAGATCTTTAGTGTCTTGTGTATAATGGTCAACCTTCAGAAGTCAAATTTGACTCCAACTCAAAATTTGGAGTTCATCGGAACACTGTTCAACACTGTCACTATATGGTGGCGTTACCCCTCACAGAATCAGCACGTTCAGGCAACAGGTTCAAGCAATTCTAGATCACTCTGCAGCTCCAGCTCATTTAATTCTGAGTGTGCTGGGATCCATATCAGCAGCGATTTTGCTTGTTCCCTTAGCAAGGTATTATATGAGGGTTCTACAATGGACCCTGTCAGTTCAGTGGTCCATCCTTTATCACCCATTATCAGTGCCAATCAGGTTCACGTCCATTTGTAGAAAACACCTCCAGTGGTGGCTCACATCGGAGAATCTACTTTGGGGCAGACCCGTTTTGCTCCCTTCTCCCACGGTGACCATGGATGCTTCCTTGATGGGGTGGGGGGCAGTCTCAGGGAAGAACAATCCATGGCTCGGGGTCCATTGTAGAGGACAAGTTGCATATAAATGTTCTGGAGATAAAGGTGGTCCTCCTGATGTTGCAAGCCTTTCAAGACTACCTTTCTCCAGGAACAATTGCAATCCACACAGACTACATGCCGGTGGTGTGGTACATCAACAAACAAGGGGGAACCTGTTCGTACCCATTGTGCAGAGAGGCTGTGAGAGTGTGGGAATGGGTGATCTCTTCCAACTGCTTTTTCCTTGCAGCACACATCCCAGGGGAGACTAACATCTTAGCAGGCAGACTCAGCAGGTCAATTCTGAGTCCTCACAAGGGGTCCCTAAATCAATCGGGAGCAAATCAGATCTTCCTTTGGTGGGTTAAACCTTGCTGCCACCTATTTGCCTCCCCTTTGAACAAAAAGTGTAGCAAATACTTTGCTGTGATCCCCCCAGATGGGTTAGCCCCGAGGGATTGTCTGGTCCACACTTGGCCTCCGGGTCTCCTGCATGCTTATCCTCCCATTCCATTGATTCCAAAAGTCTTGCAGAAAGCCAGCAGGATGAAGAGTTCTCTAATTTTCATTGCCCCCGTCTGGCCTTGGCAAGTGTGGTTCCCCTTCCTATGGTCTCATCTCCGGTATCAGCCCTGGATACTGGATCCCTCTCAGGATCTAATCTTCCATCCATGGGGTCTTTAGACACCCAGTCTTCGGTCTCAGCGACTAGCCACTTGGGTTTCTCTACACCAATGATTCTGAGGAAGTCCAGGCTGTCTTCACCAGTGAGAGAGATTATCCTTGCTTCTCAGAAGCCTTCTATGAAAAAGGTTTATAACAATATGTGGAAAAGATATTCACTGTGGGCTTCCGAGCTGAATATTCCCTTATCAGCTTTGGTGCCAGACATTCTGCTCTTTCTGTCTTCGTTGTTTCAGGAAGGAGCTAGTTTTTTCACCATTAAACTGCAGTTGGCGGCAATCCAAAATTTTCACGTGGGAAAGAAATTGTTTGTTTTTTGCATCCAGGTTATGTAAGGTGTTTATGAAAGGAGTGCTTCTACTTAGGTCACCATTAAAGAGACCCATCCCCACCTTGAAACCTGGCTGTTTTTTCAGGTTCTAACTCAAAAGATTTGAACCTGCTGACTCTTGCGGTATGACGTTTTTGTCTTGGAAAATGGCTTCCCTTGTTGCTATAACTTCCGCAAGAAGAGTATCTGAGCTGCAGGCCCTTTATTTGAAACCCTCTTAAATTATCTTTCATAAGGACAGGGTGTCTGAGAACCAATCCTTCTTTCATGCCCAAGGTAGTTAGAGTCAAATATCAATCAGTCTATCCATCTGCCAGTATTCTTTCCAAATCATTCGAACAAAGAGGAATATATACCTCACCCTCTTGATGTGCATAGGCAACAATGTTTTCATTTACACAGAACAAAACCCTTTAGGAAAACTGCTAAATTGTTTGTGGCATTCTCTTCGAATAGGCTGGGCCAAGCAGTTTTGAAGGTTTCTATTTCCAAATGGATTACAGACTATATTGCTACAACTTATTCAGCACAAGAAATGCAGCTGCTGCACCCTCCAAAAAGCACATTCAACTAGGTCTGTGGCCACATTGCATGCTTTTTCGGCCAAAGTCCAAAAATATGAATGTTTTTTTCTCCTGGATCTGTTCTCCAAGTCATCAGTTTTGTTTAGTAATAAGGTATTCTGTTGCAGTAGAAATTCACTGTTTTTGTCTTCAGATACTCTGCCTTCTATGTCTTTAAGGGGATCTGAGTTCTCTGATATTTTAAAATCTCTTGTATCCATTCCATCTGTTTGCTGCATTTTTCTTTAAAGCTGTCAAGTTTGATATCAATTCTGTCCATTTTTAAAGACAGTTATTGGATGTTGGAAATAACAGATTGGAGTTCTTTCTTTAAAGGCAAGTCCTGAGAGATTGTCTTTTAATGACTCATTTCACAGCTAGTGTGGTACAGACCTTTCAAATTAATAATTTGATGTGAAAAAATTCATTTATTTAGATTTTTTTTAGATAATGTCCTTCTATGCAGTATCAGGTAACTGATTTTGTTCAAAAATTGGTTTAAGATGTTACAAAAATCATAAATTCCTGTCAGAAATAGAAACAGAGTAGCAGAGCAAAAAAACTGTGCTGCTGGCCTGTCAGTATCTTGGTCACGCCCCTCTAGCACTGCTGTTTAAGTAATGTATGAGTAAGAAAGCTCTATACAGAGTAACTTTTTTGCAGGGTAAGGAGCTGCACAGAGATTTTTCTGCTGCTGCTGAACTGGCACTGAACCAGTACCCAGAAGTTTGCTTTGTTTTCAAACTGTGTTACATTTCTAACACCCATCTCTTTACAAAACAAGATGCTAATTTTGTATTTGTATTGTTGGAAAAGGCATGGTAGATGTTTTGTGATGGATGTGTATTACAGCCCTGCTTATAGATATTACTAATACTTTCCCTTTCCCACACATAAATTCATGGCAGAATGTCCTGTGCAACTCTCCCTACTTCATACAGATTAAGTTTAGTAAAATGAAGGTGTAAAAATTACGACAAAGCAACTTGAGCTCCTACTTCTTCATGTGTCATTTACACCCCCAAACTTGCTCTGTGTTCCTTTCGGCTGAGTCTGCATTCCTAAAATACTCTTAATTCAATGTTGCTACTTCCACTTGTGCATATTTTCTGTCTTCTTTTTACCCTAGTGGGCCTAGCCTTATCTTCCTCCTCTAACCACACTATCTGTTCTGTGAGCCACTCATCCCTGTACTGCTGTCCTTAATATTTGTTCCTGACTTTTCCCTTTTTTCTAGCTTCCCAACTACTCTGCCCATCAGTGTCAACTGTCCTTCTGATCAGTTTGTCACCCTAGTTCTGTCTTTTTTTTGTGGTTATGACTGCCATCCATGCACCGTTCTGCAGTATTGCAGACCTGGATGCCGGTCTTCCAGCTGCTTTACTGCCTCTGTGTTAACCCTTCCCTGTTAACTCATCTCTCTAAATATGGAATTTCTTCCCAATGTTTTCCTACTCCAAGTTGCTTCTCCTCTTTTCTGAGCATATAACAAGTTCAACAAATGGTTTATCTTCTTGAGCCTTGCTCAGGTTGTATACCACCTCAGCTTATAACTACAGCTTGTCTACCATGCCTGTTCCTAGAAACTGTCCTATCTCATCCTATTTAATCCATTCTTCTCATAAATACCAATAGCTTCCTTATGTGTGCTCATCCCCAGCATTACCTACTCACTGACCTTACCCATATATTCTGCCACCATTTTTCCTGTTCACTTTCCAACATCTGCCCTCTTAATGATTAACCTGTTCAGCCCCTCATACACTGGCGAAGCTACCACTTCTAGAACTGCACATTTCTGGCAGTGAGGTAAGGCCTGTAAACAACTCACAGTACTCACTGGTTTGTCTTATAGCCACTGTTCTAACTCGTTTCTTCACTTAACATCTCTCAAGAATCATCTTCTATTCCTGTTTGTCTGTTGCCCCAGTTCATCTGTCAGTGTTCCTTTCTTTTTCAGTCCAGTTCCCTGACATAATTTTCATAACCTCTGTTCACAAATCTGCCACTGCCCTCCTAGTCTCCAGCTCGCATTTCCCCTCCGCTCTTAATTTTTGCTGCATTACATATTTTTGCTGTTTTCCCTTCCAAGCTCTCATTTGCCTCCTTATATACCCAAATCTGACATATCCTGTTCCCCCAACTTCTTTCCTGGTATTCAGCGTCTTGCTTTGTCCTGTTTGTATTCCATTCAAATCTGACACAAGTGCTGTAACTACATTGCCATCTTATCTCTGTAGCAGGTTACAGCATGCCTTGCTTTTTACAGTACTTTTGGTCGAGATCTGCTGCACCCTGGGTCCTTTATTCCCATCCTTCTGTTGTAACAGCAGCAAGGCATGTAGAAAATGCCATATTTATAGCTCATGTTTTAATAAGCAAGCCTACTTCCCTTGGTAATTTTATTTAAATTTGTTCCTTTCTGATTTTTTTTCTTTAGGTACTTGAATTACATCAAAGATTTTAGTGCCAGTAAGGATGATTTTCTTAATAGGCATCATCATCATCATCATCATCATCATGAGCAGTTGGTAAGCAGAACCCCTTCTTCAGGTGGCTTTGCTTCTTTGAAAGTTTCCTGAGAGCCTTGTGATACTGGCATATGATGATGAAAATAAATGAAGATGGAGAGGAAACTGATCAGACAGTTTTACTTTTTAGCATGGCATTTGCTGCTCAAAGCCCTTGGTTGTCTGATTCAGGTAGCCTTCTGTTGGGAGGCTTACATGTCCTCCCTTCATGTACATGAGTGTCTGCTGGAACCTAGTTTTCTCCTATGCCCTCAAGACCTACTGAGAGGTTCCTCCACATTATATGTATATATGCCTATATGTGCGTGTGTGTGTGCATGCAATTTCTGCAATGGACTTGTTTTCTGTCTAGGATTAGTTCCATGTCTTTATACATTTTCATTGCCGGAAAGGACAGTGACCTTGAATAAGATAAAACTGATATTAGGAAATGAATGCCAGCACATTGTTAACCAGTTAAGGAGTGCTGATGTAAGCTCTCTAACCCACATAAGTGTTTTAATCTTGCATATTATAAACATTCTAAAATATGTCCAGATCTGTCTTTTACCTTTGAGCATTTAAATCATCCTTGATGTATAGATTGCTGCTTAATTATAGTAATGCATTCCATCTTTCTGATTTGTGATTGACTTTACCTACCTCACATGTTCTTAGGACAGGGCTTCTACACAGGCTTCATAAGGCGCGAGCAAATATCATTTTAACTAGTAAGATTTTGTATCGATTGTGTTGTCTTACACTTGGCCACACATCCTAGCTTGTGGTCAGTAACCTTACCTGTGTTCATTATTTTTTGCTGCAAGACACATGTATTGGTGCATTCTTCTGTACTGTTTTTTTTTTCCTTTGTCATTTAAGTGACCTGCTTTTACGGAAGTGTTTGATAGTGCAGGATAACTGCATTAACTAATTAAATGTTACAGGTATTAAAACATAGCTTGAAATATCATTAAAATGGGATTAAAAATCCTTTTGGGAATGATTGGTAGAAACCACTAGCAATTTTCTAAGAAGGAATACTAACCTGCTGATTTTGTTTGCTGGAGACCTGGGTTTGCTTAGCACCTCAGCTATTGGTGGGGTGGCTGGGAATGATGACCAAATGGCTTTGGGCTTAGCTGTCTTCTTTCAGGGGAATGGTGGTATGGGTGCAGTCCATATGATGCTTGGCTGTTAATTGAGACTAGGGAGGAGTGTCATCAGATCTTTGTGTTAATAAAATATATGTGAATACGATTATTGTGTGCTTGTAAGTGGGAGCTGTAACTACCGATAAAATTCAAAACTTGTTTTCTTGCTTCTCTTCCTGCCTCTGTCACCATCAGGAAGCTCTTCCATCTTTGCTGTCCCATCTATCTTATTTATTCCGCCATAAGGGAAGAGCAGATTAGTAGAGAATAGAGCTGTCAGTTATCTAAGGGCAGAGTTTGTAATTTTAAGGTCCTGTCCCAGCTATGCATGTCTGTAACTGTCCAACAGTTTGGAGTGAGTGGGTGTTATTGAGGGCGTCACTCGCTTTTGCCAGTGGCATAACCCCTCAAGAGTGTCCTGCCTCCTAGAAGACAGCATTCTTGTTGGATCTCGGGTCTCCAATGTGGATTTCATAACAGTTTAGAGTGTTTGGACATATGACCTGATTCCCCTTCTGAAGGGGGGAGTGCTGACAAAGCCATTTCACTCCAGCATTCTTCCCACACTTGCTGTAGCAGATGCCTAAACCAATACTTGAACTTCCCAGTACGTTGGTAGAACTGACTTAAACTATCATATGTTTTGTAGTGTGATGTTGCCAGTCAGCAGTGACGTCTCAATCTCACTGCTGCCTTTTTGGATTTTGTCACCCCAAAAGATCAAATTCTCTTGGTGAATAGTAATTAACACATATTAGCATCTGAATGATCTCTAAGTAAGGTAATGAAACTTGTCTTTCTGTTCATAACTTGGATCTAAGTTTTTGCACAGTTCAGATTTTTTAGTGGTTGACGGTCTGTTTTTCTGAATGGTCACTGTGATTATAAATATTTATGCACGATAACTTCTCAGTATAGCTTTTTGCACCTTTATCTTGATGGTTTGCAACCCATTTGCCATATCTTACTGAAGGTTTTGGTTGTATTTTGCAGATTAGGATTCAGCATAGTACTGTATGGACTTGGCAGCAAGAAGTGCTTGTTAGAAAAATTTCGCTCTGTGATGTTGCAGGAAATGGTTCATGTTGTTGTTAATGGATTTTTTCCGAGCATTACGATTAAATCGGTAAGTGAAAACTGTGCTTCTCATAAGATGCCAGTAATGTAGTTTGCTTTTCAGTTTTTAAGTAATCCTTTGAACTGTTTGCATCTCCTGTATTAAAAATTTCTGAGATATTACGTTGTAGTTTTCACTGTATTTTGCTTTTACCTTTTACTATATCATAGGTGATACAGTAGTGCATTGTATAACAGTGTTTCTAATTTAAAATTTTGTTGTGAATTTGAAGGAGACATCCACTGTGCTCAAACCAAGCTGCCACTTTACCACCGTATTCCAGAAATAGTTTTCTTGGTGTAAAAATCTTACTTGGGTCTATCGCTATTTGCATGTTATACATATGAATGTATACTGCCAAGCCTACATCAATTCATACCATTTGAGATTTACTGAATTTGACTTCACACTTAAGACAGTCCATTTCACTACTGGATCCTCTCGCTATACATTGGTTTTGTTTTTCTCATTGTCACCTTGCTCAGCTGTCTTCCAGATAAACACACACACCAACACACACATACTGTTTCATCTACATTGGTTGTGTTGGAAGTTCATCTCAATTGAAAGCTGTGGGAGAGTGTAAGAGTTTTATCTGCCATGTTTACTATCTGAGCACCAGCAATATAAAATTCATCTGATTACCTTATTACTGTTGAACAGTAACGTAGAAACAAAACATAGAGCCAAAAGTAGAAAAAAATAAGATGGTCTGTAGTCCTATCTCGCCTTCATTCTTGCATATGGGTTTGGAGCTGATCCCCGGTTCCGACTCGACCTATTACAAAACTCAAAGTCTCTTAGTTGACTCATGGCTAGGTAGGTATCCCACAGTGCACTAGTACAATCCCCAAATCTCGTTTGCCGCGTCTACGAGTTAAGATGTGCTTTTTGCTTGGCCGTGGCTAAGTTTAAAACATTTTCTATTATTCTCACCTTACTGTTTACCTATAGCGATTTATCTTGTTCCAGATAGAGTTTAATAGTGTTAGGAGTGTTTTCAGACCTGTTGGAGTGTTTTTGACATTTAAATTAGCTAGTTGTTGAGAACTGGTTGGCCGTGGGCCCTTGTTCTTCTCTGTTTTTGGTTTCCTGTGTGCTAGTTTTTCTAATTATGGTTGCGCTTTTGCACTTATATTTGCTATTATATCATGTGCAGTGTTTTCTTGATTATTACAGAGTTTTTCTCTGCAAAGTCCACCTTTTGAGCCGTAGTTTTCTAATTTAGAAAGTTAGAAATTTAGATATTTAGAAATTTAGCTTGTGTGCAGTGTTTGATAGTTTCTGACCTTTTTTCTACAACTTAGCCTATCTAGCTAGGTCCGTTTAAGTTAGAGGATCTAGTTCTCTCTACTTCTTCCTTGTGTGTGCGTGTGTTGTTAGGGCTAGGCCATTTAAGTTAGAGGACCTAGTCCTCGTTGTGCTTGTGTGTTCCTGCTTAGCTAGTTATGTCTAAAGACCACAAACCTTCGATTTTCAAAAAATGTGTAAAGTGCTCCCAGAAGATATCAATTACGGATGGCCATAGTAATTGTGTATATTGTCTCGGAGCCATTCATTTGCAGGAAACATGGTTATTCTGCCATTCCTTCAGCTCCAGAGTCCTCCAGGAGCAGAACAAGTTAATTTTGAAAGGTCTCCTCAAGCCTTCCTTTGAGGAAGAATTAGCCAGTTCTTCCTCCTCTTCAAAATCACATTCTTCTAAGAAAGAGAAGGTTAAGGCGGCCAAGAGGCATTCTCCGATGCCGTCTAGCATATCGGAACCTCCTCAAAAACAATCTAAATCAGATAAGACTCCTATCTCCTCAGCTCCACTGTCCTCGGAGCCAGTCCAGGTTGTTGATATTGGCACTTCAGTTTCGAACCCAAGCATTTTGGAGCCGACTACTGAGAGACTACATTGGAGCCTGTCCAGAGATCCCTTGCCAGTCTCCCCAACCTTAAGATCTCCAATTCTGCAGTGATCCAGATCGCCTACACTGTCATCCAGATCCTCCAGGAGCCTTCCAGAGGAAGATGTGGAGAGAGTATTGCCTAGACTTCTGAAGTCATCTGCCTTGCCAAAAATGTTGTTGGCTCCAACCCAGTCAGTTCCGAAACCACCTGAGTCCACCCCCCCCCCCCCGTTGTGCTTTCTCCTCCGAGTATTGTCGGGACTTTGGAGCCGGAGTGTTTGGTACCACTTGTTGTGGAATCCCCGGTTCCAGCTCCCCTCGAGGCTGTCTCAGAGCCGATTTCTGCTCCGACACCTTCGGTGCCGTCTGCAGTGTCTAGGAGCCAAAGCTCACCGGTCAGGCCCGACAGGGACACTTGGACCCGAACCTCCTCGATTCCGAGTCTCCCTCTCGGTGTGTCGGCTAGGGTGAGATCGGACCCTACATCTATCTCGAAGCCGATGGCTCTGGAGCCAATGACTTTCTCCATTTCCTTGGAGCTGAGGCTCTTCAGAGCCAGAGAGCTCCACCTTCGAGATGATTAGGAGTGTGCTGTCTTACTCATCAGCTCCACACAAGGGTACTGACACTCTTCCCCCTCGGGCACCGACCTCTGTCTCAGCACATACTCTGTCTCTCGACAGCAGAGACCTGCAGCCTCAGGAGCCCTTGGTTGGTGGCCCCCAGTCTTCTGAGACCTCCGTAGAATACCCCTCTGAGGTGCCCCCTCAGAAGAGGACATGCAAGAGGAAGCATGTAGACTCTCAAGATGAATCCATTACCTCCGACACTGACCTCGAGGAGTCAGAAGGGTCCCCCAAGTCGTCTTCTGATGATGTCGCCTTTGTAGACATTTTAGAGATCCTTAAGCAGAGAGGTGGCTGGCCCACTGTCACCCCTTCTGATGAGGAGTCAGTGTACCTGAAGGCTTTCGGGTTTCATCCTTCAGCCTCTTGGGTGTCTCCACCTTTTGATGAACTTTTAGACCTTGTTATTCAGAAGGTGTGGGAGACTCCTGATGCCGTGGAGCCAGTTCCCAAAAGACCCAATAAATTTCTGTCTGCCCCCAAAGAGAAAGAATTCTTGGCCAAGGGTGTGCCTGTAGATGCCATGGTGGTGGTGGCGGCCACTAAGAAGGAGCTAGCAAAGACTTCTTCATCTGTCCACCCGCTGAATAAGGAGTCTCAAATGATGGACAGATATGGGAAGCATATCTTTTCTTCAGCAGCGTTCACACTCAGATCGCTGAACTGTCTAACACATTTTATGAGGCTTCAAAGAGATCTCCTTAAGGAGTTGGGAGATGCTCTACAATGTACATCATCTGAAGGAGTCCCTGAGAAGGTGTATGCTCAATGGTCCACCTTAAATTCCATTGTTAACTCCTTCATGAGGCTGATTTCTTATGCAGACAACGGAGCGAGCAGGGTAGCGGGTTCAGGAGTTTCCCATAGGAGAGAGACACTCCTGGATGCGCTTATGTAATTTTGTGGAGCCATTCAAGTCTACCTTTACCAACGCCCCCTTTGACAGTTCTTCATTGTGTGGACCTAAGGTAAAAGATAAACTCACCAGGTGCGAGCAAGAAGGGAAAACGCTCTCTGCCGTGGGAGTATGTTTTACCATCCCTAATGAAATCCAGAGATAAGGCCTGGGAGCACTGGCAACTAACAAAAAAATAACTCAGATAAGCATTCATTCCTTGAACTGCGCAATAAAGCCAAAAAGCAAATAAAATTAGACAAATCCCTCTACTATAAATCCACCCTAAACCCTACCAACCACAACCCTAAGCAATCTGGTCCACTATTAACACTATCCTCCACCCAGGGAAGGTTGATATCCCCCAGCCATCCATTCCCCCCTCCTCCAGCAGTATTGCTGAATCCTTCAATAAACACTTCACTGAAACTGTAACATCTCTAAACAAACACTTCCCTACAACAGCCCTCCCGCACTCCTAACCCTAAACCGCCCACTCCTCTTTTCTACTTCACCTCAGTACCTACCTCCAACATAAAGACTATTGCCAAAACTTAAACCCACCAAACTCGCAGCTGACAACCTCCCCTCTGAATACTTGAAAACTGCAGCTGATACACTAGCCTACCCAATTTCAATTCTAATCAACCATTCCATAACAGAAGGCTATGTTTCTTCAATATGGAAAATATCCCACATCATTCCCCTCCACAAAGGCACCCCTTCCACCGACCTCTCCAATTACTGCCCCATTTCCTTCTCCTCCCCTCTCTCAAAGATGCTTGAAAATGTATCGACACGCAGGTCTTCAGCTACCTCCTAGCTAATAATCTGCACTCCTAAAACCAAACATGGTTTCAGGCGATATCACAGCACTACCTCCGCTCTGCTCTTCTTCACCAATACTATACTTCATAACAAAAACAATGGCCTCTTTTCTACTGCCATATTTCTAGAGCTCTCAAAGGCCTTAGACATAGTATCTCATGAGCTACTACTCTCTACTCTCCCCAACCTCTCCTTCTCACAATCAACCTGCAACTGGTTCCACAGCTGTCTACATGGATGCTAGCAGTCAGTAATCTGGGACGATAACCTATCACCTCGCCTCCCAGTTACTCTTGGAGTTCCCCAAGGTCTATCCTTGGCCCTCTGCTGTTCTCACTTTTCACTAACAACCTACATACTGCCACCACACAAGCATCTCTTATACAGTCCGCAGATGACTCTACTCTCATTTGCTCTGCCCCCACCCTATCAGAACTACAACACATCACACAGGAATCATTCTCTTCTGTAGAAAGCTGGCTATCCAATGCTCAGCTCCTACTCAATCCAAGTAAGACTAAACTTCTCCTATTCCAACCTTCCATAGCCACCCAAAACACCCCCCACTTCAACATTCTCGCCAAAGACAATACCATCATCTCTCCAACAGAACACACAAAATTACTCGGTGTGGAAATAGACAACGAACTTAGATTTGACACCCACATATCTCTCACAATAAAAAAAATTCAGAAGAAACTTGGTGCATTATGTCGAAGCTGCCAATGCCTAACCAAGGCAGCTAGAATCTCCATAGCCAATTCCCAGCTAATCCCCACCCTACTCTATGCATCCCCCACACTTACAAACCTTAGACAGACAGACCTACACAAGCTGGATGCTTGTTACAACAAAATTGCTAAATGTGCCACTGGAATCTCCTACCACAGCCATCATTGTATCTCCCTTAAAGAACTAAACTGGCTAGAACTCCCACAACTCCTTCACTTTAATCAACTTGCCCTCCCTCATAAACTTTTTAACCACCCCCATAACATCCCTTCACTTCAAACCCTTCTCCAACCCTATCACTCCACTAGGCCCCTAAGATCAAGCAACAAAAATTGACTCACTGTTATCAAACCCAAAAGCTCAGCAGGAGAAGCCATATTTTCATGTACCATATCTACACTTTGGAACAATCTTCCACCCTCTATAACTGCTCTACCTTCCAGCAGTCTTTTCAAGACTGCTCAAATTCCACTTAAATTTGCACTGGCTTTGTCCTTGTCTTAATCCAGACTAACACCCCCCCCCCCCACCTAGACCCTTAACCCAACTATACTACCGCCACTTGCAACCGCAGTCAGAATTAGCTAGTTGTCTTTACATACTTTAAAATCTTGTCTGACAACTTTGTTACTAATATAAACAACAAGAAACTATCTTAACTTGCAACATTTACTGTATATACTGTTGATAATATCTTATTATTGCATTAAAGCCAACAACCTGCGCTGTTGTTTACTATTGCTGCAACTTTGTGTCTCTATTTATCATGTACATGATGTGGAACTTTTCTCCCTGGGCATCCGCTGAAAAAGGACCTGCATCCAGTCGGAATTTCCCGATAAGCAAATGTAATTAAATAAATAAAGGTGCAGGTTGAATTTTAGCTGATCATCTATGGTAACTCCGAGAAGTTTTGTGCTAGATTCGACTTCTATACAGGTATTGTTGAGAGATTTTATGGTAAAGGAAGGTTTGATGTGGTTACCTGTTTTGGGGAGAAAGAGTAATAGTTTTGCTTTTTTAGGGTTGAGGATGAGTTGGTTATTGGAAAGCCTTGTCTCAACTGAGTTAAAAGAAGACTGGGTAGAAGATAAGAGTTCTGAGTGAGAATTAGCCATGGCTATGACTGTAGAGTCATCAGCGTATTGGACTATGGATGACTGTGGACAGGAGGAATGGAGTAAGTTAGTGAAGACGTTAAAGAGAATTGGACCGAGAATGGATCCTTGGGGTACACCCATTTTAACTGGAAGGGGGGTAGAGAGAGCAGAGTGCCATCTCACTGATTGCAGTCTGTTAGTGAGATAGCTGGAGAACCATGCAACTGTATCTGGGGTGAAGTTGAGGTCAGACAGTTTGTTCAGTAGGAGAGAGTGAGAAACATTGTCAAAAGCCTTAGAGAGATCAAGGAATAGAAAAGAGATACGTTTATGATCTTCTCTGGTTAAATAAATAGTGTTAAGGAAGGACAATAGAGCAGTAGTGGTGCTATGTTTAGGTCAGAAACCATGCTGTGTGGGAGTGAAGAGTTTCTCCTTTAGGAGATAGTGCATGACTTGTTTATGTATACATTTCTCCAAGACTTTAGAGGGAGGGGAAAGGATAGCAGTAGGTCTGAAGTTGGTGATTTCAGAGGAGCTACCTCCTTTGTGAATAGGTAGGGTGAGGTTGGTGAGGCACCACTAATCTGACAGGCACTACTAATACTTTGCCACTCTTTTACTTCTGCAGATCTGGCTTTGAGTCCAAGTAGCCACTTTAAGGTGGTTTTGCTCCAATTATTTTATTAGTTTCAATTGCTTACTTCTGTGTGCTATTTTGTAGAATTTTAAGGAGTATTCAGGAAGGTACCATGGTGTGTACACCTGTGTGAATACATTGAGGTATATTTCCCCGATACAGCAACCACCCTAACACAGTACTGCATTGTCCTCTACCATGAGGATCTGCAGCACCACTTAGATCTGGCCTTGCAGCGGTGCTGAATGATAGTGAGACATGCTGGGGCTAGAAGCATATGCTGATAAGCCATGCTCTCTTCCCTAGAACTGCCTCCAGGAAGGCATCTACATGGCCGAGCGACTCAAGTAATCTCTTGGCCATGTAGATCAGCACAGCAGTTCTCTCCTTCCCTCCATGTAGCAGTGTTGTGCACATCCAAAAGGCTGTGTTAAGCCTCATGCCAAGAATGTGGTTGAGGCAGGGAACAAATAGACACCAGAAATAACTGTGATGGGCAGTACTGTAATGCCACCAACAATAGTATGTGGATCAGGGATGGGGTGGGGGCACTAGCCACCAGTGCATAATAAGTAAGTGCTATAATGGCATTTCACTGACTGTGTGGGTTGGGTGGGGAACAGGAATGTTGACAGGTTAGGGACTGACCTGCATGTTATGGTAGCAAATGTGATTCTGATACATGCAAATTTAACCGATAATGAGTTTGCACCTCATTATGACTAGCATGTCTCTGAATCGCATATGGGCACATCGTGGGCAAAGGGCCTTTTTAGCACAAGCTGTGCTAGGCACTTTAATGAATCCCTGGGTTAATAATATATCTCTACCTGGCACTTACCTTTCTGCCAAGAAGGCTTCCTGTTCAACTACATTATTATTAACAAGTAGTTGTTCCCAGTATATTCCTGATAAATAATTATTTGTCTAGGATTGAATGGTCCATATCAGTTGATTTTCAGGATGGGCTCAAATTTATTGGTAAAGTCTCCTTTTCCAATCTAGAGTATTAGAGTACTAGTTCTTAGTATCTACAGTAATCTTTCTCCGTTTTTTTCATGTAGGCCAAACGTCCTTTCCTTCTGTCCTTCCTTTTTTTTTAAGTTTTTTTTTATATATGTAGTCTTCTGTTTATATATGTAGTCTCTTTCAAAAACAATTCCTTTCCAGACAGCTTTATAGTTAGGGTTTAGTATATTTTGAAAAATCTTTGGCACCGCTTCTTAATGATATAAGTCCAGTTTAAGCATCCCCAGCCCTGCCTGTACGATATAAAAGGCATGTATACTCCATGAGTTCCTGCGGTGTTTGTTCTTCCACAAGAAAGCTGAAATCTCTCTACTTAATCTCCTAAAATAAAAATAAAAAAAAAACTTGATATGCAGGAGCCATGGAATGGCTTATACGAATCGTAATAGCTGGTGTAGAATAAACATTCTTACAGTTGTGATCTTTTGTCTGAAATCCATCCTCAAGTCCCTCCACTGTGTGAAATTATTGCATGTCTTAGAAAACTGTATCCCACCTGCAAGGTATTTTTAAAGTAGTGTTAAGAGAAGTTCCGAAATACTAAACTGAGGCATCTGAAGTTGTTAATCTTCTTCCATTCCTCACTGATGGGTACGGTTCCGAACCCTCAGAACCGAGTTGGCCAAATACCAAGCTAGCGTACACCAAACTCTCGAGCCATGCTACTACCCGCAATGCCCTTCATCCCATACCACAGATCTCATTTGCCGCTCAGCCATATAGCAGCGTTTTCACCGAGCTCTCCAGCTAAGTAGTCTTGACTTATATAAAGTGTGTATTTCTCCACTAATTTTTCTGCTAGTGTCTTTCTCATAGTCTAGCTCTACCCACAGATATTCCTTTTTTTACCATTGTTGGTATTTTCTTGCCTTTCCTTACTTTTTACCACCCTTGTAATTCTTCATACCATTGCTGGTAGTCTTGCCTTTCTCTCCCTCTCTCCTTTTGTCTGAGTGAGTGCTAGTATGTCAGAGAAAAAGGGTACTTCAGGTTTTAAACACTGCACATTGTGCAGTGGTAAATTACCGAACAGCGACTTGCGTTTTAAATGCGTTTATTGTTTGGGCGTTTCACACCTTTTTGCGACTCCCCCATGTGATATTTGTGCGAGTTTTAGTCAACAGACGTTGAATGAATGGTGCAACAAATTGATTCTGAAAGGATTGCTTTCCTTTCCTTTCTCGGAGGCTATTTCTGCGGAGGTCTCAACCCCTCCAGTCAAGGACAAGAAGCGTCCCTGCTCAGACCCCTCTTCACCGGCCGGTGACAGTGGCAAGACCCATCAATCTAAGGTCTGTCGATCTTCCTCCGAGCATCTGCTCGCTGCCACCGATTTCGGCACCGAGCACAGTTTCTGGTAAGTCTGAATTGTCTGTTCCAGGCTCGGCACCGTTGACTACTGAACCACTGATTACTTCGGTTCTGACCAGTCTGGTTCTGGACACCTCGGCACCTACCTCACCTTTACAGACACCGGCTCCGACGACCTCAGATTACTACCCCGATTGTGACTTCGGCTCCAAGCCCCCTCTCGGGGTCGACCTTACCATTTACGCAATTCAAATCAGAATCCTCGGCTCCGTTGAGTTCCTTACCATGGACCAGGTATTCATCTTCTGTGGACCTTTTTGCCGGACAAGCCTACAGTCCCTTTCTGGACCGGCCTGAATCCTCTTCCGGAATATCGGTTAGGTCTGCCAGGAGCGTTTCCGAAACAGACATTGTTTGTCTAGTTGATCAGGTGCTGACTGCAAGAGGAATCTCCAGACCCTGTTCCGCTCCGTGTGTTGGAATTTTTCCTCCTTCGACTCCTTTGTATTCTCTTGCTAGGGATCCTTTAGTTCCAAGGCCCCCTTGCCTGTTGCTTTCAATGGGATCCCTTCCTTCGGCACCGACTACTATGATGCCTGAAGCATCTTAGACCTGGTGGGTGTCAGTTCCGACAGCATCCCACCTTACTCAACCCCTTGCTTTGGGGGTGGGATACTCTGTTCCGGCCCCGGCACCAATGGCCCTTTTGGTTCCCGTGTCGGATCCGAGAGTTATATCCGCACCAAACCCTTCTCAAACTCCAGTCTCGGAGGTGGGTCGTTTGGAGCAGGGTGTGACCCTGGTTCCGATTCAATCCTCTTCGGTTCCGGGCTCCCATCTTTCTTTGGGTGGGCCCGCCTTCCGGATTATGGAAAGGGCACTGGCGGCTAGCAATCCCCCTCCTTCAGCTCCGCTTTTGGTTCCCCCCCCAACTCAGCCATTGCCGGCCCTTAGCAAGGGACCACTGATCCAAAGCACCCCCCTTTCTGAGGCCTCTTCGGACATCCCCACCGAAGAGCCCCCTCGGAAGAGGGTGTGCAAAAGAAAACACATGGACTCACCTGAAGAGTCCCTTACTGAGGATACGGATTACGATGATGGGGAAGGTTCCCCTAGATCACCCCCTGACGAAGTTTCCTTTGGGGATATCTTGCAGATTTTGAGTCAGCAGGGTGACTGGAAATCTTTCACCCCTTCCCCGGAGGAATCTGTATTCCTACAAGCTTTCTGCTCCTGGCCCACTACTTCCTGGGTGACCCCTACTGCAGATGAGTTGGTCAAATTCATCGTGCAGCGAGCATGGAAGAGTCCGGATTGAGTAGAAGCTATCCCCAGGAGATCAGACAAGGTAGTTTCTCCTCCAGAGGATCAAACCCATTGGTCGAAAGGCTTGCCAGTAGACGCTGTGGTGGTGGTGGCGGCCACAAAAAGGACCTGGCGGAAGAGAGTCCTGCTGTTCATCCGCCCAACAGTGAGTCCCGGGCGGTGGACAGGTTAGGGAAGCAAGTTTTTGCTGCAGCGACCTTTGCTGTGTCGGATGGAGCACGTGGCTTCCCAACTTGCCACCCTTGAAGCAATTTCGAATTCCTCCATGAGGTTGCTCTCCCATGCAACCAAAGGAGCAGCTAGAGCAGCACGTGCTGGCGTGGTTGTTCAACATCATGCCTGGATGCTCATTTCTGACTTACCGGATTCCTTCAAGTCTTCCTTTTTGAACGCCCCTATTGAGCCCTCCACGCTCTTTGTTTCTAAGGTCAAGGATACTTTGGCCAGGTGTGAGCAGGACGGAAAGACCTTGTCTGCCATGGGCTTGCGCTTCTCCAAACCTCAGCGTTCCTTCTCCAGGAACCAGAGGAGTGGAAAGTTGTGGCACAAGAAATCGCAAGGTTTCTTTCGTGACGCATGTGGCGAGGACTCCTCCAAAGGCAGAGGGGGGTCCGATGGTGGAAGACGCCCCTTTAGGGGCAGAGGGGGTTACCAGAATCAGGGCTCCAGAGATTTTTTTCTCCGGTAGACCGTATCAGCACTCTTGAAGCATTGCCCGATTGCTTTCCTCTGGAAGCAGTCGGGGCACGTTTCTCTCTGCACCAAGCAGCCTGGTCCTCCATTACCGATGATCTGTGGGTGCAGCGAATTATCACCAGAGGCTATCACATTCCCCTCAAATCCTTTCCAAGACCTCAATTCTCCCTTCCCAACGTACCACCCAGTCAAAGGGAGGAGGCAGCTTCCAAAATCAAGAAGCTTCTTCTAAAGCGAGTCATCCAAGAGGTCCCCCCAGATCAATGCGGACTAGGGCTCTACTCCAGACTCTTTTTGGTGCTAAAAAAGACGGGGAACTGAGACCCATCCTGGATCTCAGTCGTTTGAATGAGTCAGTCATACAGACCAAGTTCCACATGGTCACTATCCTTCCATTCCTTTGGGAGGGTGCGTGGATGTACTCTCTAGATCTCCGGGATGCGTATTACCACATCAAAATGGACAAATGTTCCAGGAGACTTCTGCGCTTCTGGCTGGAGCCAATCATTTTAAATTCAGAGCCCTGCCTTTCGGTCTCTTGACGGCCCCCAGAGTGTTCACGAAATGTCTAGCAGATGTGACAGCTCACTTGAGACTTCACGGATTCCAGGTGTTTCCTTATCTGGACGATTGGCTCCTCTCCACCCCCCCACCTAGCGTTTACTGACCAGGGCCCTTCACTACACTCTGTCTCTGGCGGAGTCTCTGGGTATTACTATCATTTGGGAAAAATGAAACCTTCAGCCCTCACAACAACTGGAATTCATAGGGGCTATGTTCAACACTCAGCTCGGCCTAATATCTCTTCCTCATCACAGGCTCTTAAGACTGACAACACAAGTGCAAGGGATACTCGACCACAGGAGAGTGTCTGCAAGGGAAGTTCTACAGGCTCTGGGTTACATGGTGGCAGCCATTTCCATTTTTCCATTGGCCAGACTTCATATTCGCCTGTTACAGTGGCTTCTTCAAACTCAATGGATACACAATCATTATCCCTTGAATGCACTAATCCTCATCACCAACCTCTGCAAGCAGGATCTCCTCTAGTGAATGAGAATGGACGAAAGTCTTTGGTGTCGCCCCTTTCAACCTCTTCAGCCCAACGCCACGGTGACCATGGACGCTTCCCTGATAGGGTGGGGGGGTCCACTTTCAGGGAAAATCTGTTCAAGGCATGTGGTCTCCTCTAGAAGTCTACTTGTATATCAACGTTCTAGTGCTCAGAGCTGTGTTACTGGTGTTACAAGTTCTCCATCCTCTTCTTCCTCTCAGACCGATTGCTATCCAGTCTGACAACATGTCTGTAGTCTAGTACATTAACAAGCAGGGAGGGACCAGATCTTACCCCCTTTGCTGCGAAGCTGTGAGAATTTGGCAGTGGGCAATAGCTTCCAACCGTTTCCTGATTGCTGCACACATCCCAGGGAGTTCCAACGTGATTGCGGACAGGCTGAGCAGATGCATCTTGCTTCCTCACGAGTGGTCTCTCAACCTGAGAGTGGCGGAGGAAATTTTCAGCCGCTGGGGCAGGGCTTGCTACGATCTGTTTGCCTCCCCCTTCAGTACGAAGTGCAGCAGCTACTTTGCCCTCTTTCATCTGCACGGGGAGTCCCCGAGAAATGCCCTGACTCACGATTGGCCCGTGGGTCTCCTTTATGCTTATCCTCCCATCCCCTTGATACCCTTGGTCTTAAGGAAAGCTACTCGGTTGAGAAGCAGAATGATTCTCATTGCTCCATTCTGGCCTCAACAGGTTTGGTTCCCTTTCCTTCAGCGACACCTGCTCCGACCTCCGTGGATCCTGGTTTTCCATCAGGATCTCATTTCTCACCCCCAAGGGTTGTCATCTCCAAATCTGACCACGCTCAAACTGACAGCTTGGTTGCTCCACTTCATTAGCCAGGCTTGAATCCCTCTCTTCTCCAGTACGAAGTATTATTTTGGCCTCCCATAAACCATCTACCTGAAAACTTTATAAAGACAAGTGGAAACGCTTTTCCTTATGGGCACAAGAGCTGTCTCTGGATTCTGTCTCTGTTCCAGTAGCTACGGTTCTTCAATACCTGACCAATCTTTTCCTTAATGAGGCTTCTGCATCCACAATTCGGGTGCATCTAGCTGCCGTCTCCAATTTCCATGATGGTTCAGATGGAATTCCTATTATATCTTCTCGTCTGTGTAAGACCTTCTTGAAGGGGATTTTTCATTCTAGACCTCTCATTAGGCAACTTGTGAAGTCATGGAATCTGTCTAGGGTGCTTCAAACTTCTACCTCCCTTCAAGCTGGCTGCAACTTGTGATATGAAATTTCTGTCCTGGAAGACCTTGTTTCTGGTGGCGGTTACTTCAGCCAGATGTGTATCAGAGCTGCAAGCATTACGCATTGAGTCCTTATTTGATTTTCCATAAGGACAGAGTATCACTTTGCACCAGTCCCACTTTCTTACCCAAGGTGGTTTCGGAATTCTCTATTAATCAGTCCATTGAGTTGAACGTGTTTTTCCCTAATTATACCAACAAAGGGGAATACTGTCTCCATTCCTTGGATGTCCACAGACAGTTACATTTTTATTTGGACAGGACAGTCATTTCATAAGTCAGATCAGCTTTTTGTTGCCTTTGCGGGCTCTAGAATGGGATCGGCAGTGTCTAAGGTTACCTTGTCTAAATGGCTTAGGGATTGCATCTCTTTTGTTTATTCTCTGGAGGAGGAATAAGCTCCTGGCCGCACTAAACCTCATTCTACTAGAGCTGTGGCCGCTTCTGTCGGCTTTCATGCTAGGGCTTCCATGGATAATATTTGTGCAGCCGCCACTTGGGCTAAACCCCATACCTTTATCAAGCATTACAAATTGGATCTGATCTCCAGGGGCAGAGCTGCCCTTGGCTCTATGGTACTCCGGAATGTTCTTCCATGAGGGCCATCCAGATTCTGTAGTAGCTGGAGACTCGGTCCCATCAGTGAGGAATGGAAGAAGATTAACAACTTCAGATAAAGAAGTTATGTCTTACCATAATGTTCCATCTGAGTTGTTGATCTTCTTCAATTCATCACACCCTCCCACCTTCCCCTGCCAAAGGCTCCTGGCGGATCTTCGGGTCATTTTGGTGTGTTAGGATTTTTGCACAGAGATGTTCTCTGCCTTTATTTCTGTTTTTAATATATGTTTGTACTATATGTTCTGCAAACTCGATCTGAGGTATGGGATGAAGGGCATTGTGGGTAGTAGTGTGGCTCGAGAGTTTGGTGTACTCTAGCTTGGTATTTGGCCGACTCGGTTCCAAGGGTTCAGAACCATACCCATCAGTGATGAATGGAAGAAGATAAACAACTCAGATGGAACGTTATGGTAAGACATAACTTCTTTTTTTGTTTTTTAAAAATGTATATTTCACTCTCAGAACTTTGGGTGTATTAAGGAACAGGGTCATGTTTTTCATGCTGTTAAGTTTGTAGCCAATAAATAATCCTAAATTTTTCAATTATAGGTGTGAGCAGATCCATCTGGAGAACAGGATCCCTCAAGTCAACTAACTGGGCATATGCTTATAGTGTAATGGTGTGTCTCCAGTATAATAGCGTGACTCTCTCTGGTTCCATAATTTACAAGCCAATGATTAAAATATAAGATAAACATGAGAGGAGAAAGTGGACACCCCTGTCTAGTTCCTTTAAGTATTCTAAAAGAGGGGGAGAGAAGACCAGCAAGTTTTACTCTGGCTGAGGTGCCTTTTTTTATTTTGTATGAATCCATCTGGAAAACCAAGGTGTGAAAGCAATGCAATCAGAAATTTCCAGTTAACGTGGTCAAAAGTCTTTGCATTAAAATGCATAACCAAAACGGACTTTGAGCATTGTCTTGTAGCATCCAATAATATTTGGGTTTTCAAAATGTGGTCAAATGGTTGGTGTTCTTTAATGAACCCTGTCTGATCGGGTGGATTAGATCAGAGAGCCAGGCATTAAACCTATGGGCCAGAATTTATGTAAATAAATGTCTTAAGAGCACTATGAGTAAATGTCAGTGTCCGTTAGGAAGTAGAGAGTAAAAGCTGACTGACAGGATGTCTGGGTTTACAGACTATAAGTCTATAGCTTACAAACTAGGACACTAATGGACTTCTCTTCAGGCCAGTCACTGTACAGGCTAAACATACATGCAGACTGGATGTTCCTAACACTTACTTAAAGCGCAAGGGCAGAGGTGGTACACAGTTTGTCCTAAATAAATGGTGGGTGGATTTAGTGGACTCTGACTGCCTTTTGGATGAGCCTGCTGTGTGTATGCTTTAAGAATGTTTCCAGTGAGCCTGCTGAACAAACTAAAAAAACAGATGTATTCAAGGTTCAGTAGAAATCCAATTAAATTACTATTGGATGAACTATATGCAGCAGAACACTGGCACCAGTAAATGCACTGCAATTGTAAGTGGTTTCTTAATAAATATACAAATTAATTTCTGTAATAATTAATTTCTGTAATACAGTTGCTGTGATGGGGTCACTTGGCTTCCCACCTTAAACAACACATCCTCAGAAGGAAGCAAATAGTACTATTTGTTAACACCTTTACAAGTTCAGGACATTAATCTTTGAAAAAGAAGCATTTTTTTAGGAAACACTGTGCAAAAATAGCTCTGAACCATACAAGCACTCTAAATGAAACAGAAGTTTTAGCAAGCACTTAAAACACAATTCAAGGATTCTAACTTGCATTCCAAAAAGTGCTTTTTTGGCATGTAAAGAACTTGATAGTGTTATGAGCTTCTAAAGTTTAGATTACCTTTCTAGCTTATTTATCACCAGTTGTAAAGAGTTACGCTAATAAAACAAGTATTCAGTCCTTATGAAACTTAGTTGAATTATGATGACATGTATTTGGCACAATTACAAAAATTGCTGACACAGATCAACTAAAGTACAGACAATGGTTGCAAGTCATAATAGAAGGTACTTTTACAGGTAGAAATTAGGTTCAGTTACTAAGTCTGCAAAGCAACAGTTAGATTGACACAATGTACTTCAAACATCTGGTTGCCTTTCATCACTTACCATGTAACTCCCTAGCACCCTGCTAAAGAGAGAGAGGGAAGGAAGGAATGATGAAGGGAATATGTGGTGAGTAAGGCATAAAGCACAACAGAGGGAAGCGCCATTGAAAGAAAATGATAGTAAATGACTCCAGAAGCAAACAATAGACTCTGTGTCGTTAGCATAGCCCCCCCCCCCAAAAAAAAAAAAGATTGGCCAAACAGTTACAAGGCAGGACTGCAGCTCTGTTAAAACTACTGTTCAGAACTGGAGGTGGTTGTACAGTTAACTGTGGCAAAACAGACATAAACTTAAAGGAGATAGTGTACCGCTAAAACGAATGAAAGGAGCACAGCTGAAGGAGAAAGTGCTAACGGGACTGCTGTGGTCTAAGAACATGGAGCTTATTGTAGTGGACAAAGTTTTTTTGGTACTTTTTCATTATCTGGGCAACAGTTGTAAGGCACATGGATGGATAGACATAACCTTGAAGTTGCAATGCAGACAATTTGCTGTTACTGACTGATATAAAAATGGTTTGTCAAGGTCACAGATTTCCGAAAAGCCCAACCTTTGTCATATGAAGCCCTTTCCTCGTTTCTGGGCTGTGTATGCACCATAACACTGTAGAAAAATACCCTATTCATTCATTAATAGGGGGTGAATGAACAATGTTATTTTCTGACAAAAGTAAGGAAGTGCTCCTCTTTCCAACCATCAGCTGATTGGTAAGGGAATAAACTCACAGCAGTTTAGTCAGAAAAGCGATCCCAAATGCAATTATTCTGAAACCCCAGAATCAGGACTGATTTCAGATCTCCCCATTCTCAGTGTGTGAACGTTGACAGATATGCCTCCCAGCATTACAAATCTCAACACGCTGGCCATTACAAATCAGCTGATGGCTGGAAAGAGGAGCACTTACTTTTTCACAAAATAACGTCAGTCATTCGCACACTATTTATGAATTTACAGGGGATCTTTCTACAGCTGTTTGTATAAGCGGCAGTGACCTGGCCGCAAATCAGTAACAGTACGACAACAAATCCAAACTGAAAAGCACAAAACCATCTGAAATTAAGCAGCGGTGATTTGCAAGGAAATGTCAGTACAATGGTGACAACCATTCCAAAACTCAAAGCAGAACCGAAGAATCACATCACCACTGATGAGTTGCCAGAAGATGAATACTTGTGTGAGGAAGAACACAAACCCCAGAAAAAATAAGCGGCGGGGACTTCACATCAAGCAAAAATTTTCCTTGTTGTCCTGATAACGGAAAAGTCACTTTTTTTTTTTTTTTTTTTATTAAGGCCTCCATAATGTTTATAATTTACATAAAAATGTAGCCCACAGACTGGTGTTCATAAATGCAGACTGTTATGAGGTGCCTGCCCCTATTTATATCCTGGTATCCTGGTGGGGATATTCTTCCCAGGAAAGATACATCTCCTTAAACACAGCTATTGCTGTGGCCTTGTTTTTCTGAAATGCAAATATTTTGGATATTTTTAATGGGGGAATTCAACCCACTAACATCTAGGTTATTCTTTGAGCATTGAGAGCATACATTACAATTCTATCCCTTTGACTTTGCCATAGAGATAAATGTATGTGTTTTTTATTCATGCTGAAATAATTATATATCCAGAAATAGGACACTGCTATTGTTGATTGATTTGTTAATGCCGGTATAGACATTTTCACACAAAAGCATAACAAGAACTGCTTACAAAAAAAAAATCTTGTGTCTTCCATGGAGGAGACTGTTTGTTTCTACAGAACAAACTTTAGTGCCCACAAAAAGGCACTCTCACTAGTGTTGGCAAAAGAAAAAAAATTAAAGGTGTAAAGCGTAATGTAGAGATCATGTCGTGGTTCTAAACTTGGGTCATATTTTTATTTTATTAACTTTAAAAACAGTGTTCACAACAGTGCATTTGTATAGAACTATACTTTTTATTCAGACTTGGCTAGAGCTGATCAAGCTCACATTACTAGCTCTCCATTCCAACTGGTCAAAAGATTTGTTTTATATTTAATTTTGTTACGCAGGTAAGTTAGCTGGTCAACGGACCCTTTCCAGCTACAATGTAGGGCATTCATAGCAATAAGTAACATTTTCAAGATTATATTCAAATAAACACAAGCACATCAAAGAAGCAGTGGTAGCAATGCAGTATAATTACTTCTGTCTGCTTTCTCAGGACGTTTTCTTAATTCAGCTTTCTGAACTTTGGCCCACGGGCTTCTCTTTTCTACCCTGGTGGTTACTGCATAGCAGTCAAAACATTGATTAAAACCTGAATGAGGATGTCCAAAGTTAAATGTAAATAGTTACCCTCCTTAATGGGTCATTATGGAAGACCATCTCTCCATTTGACTGTGGGCGGTCCTTCCCTCTATTCTCCTCTCTTGGAAGTTCCTTGTAAATTTGAGAAGTGCATACATGTAAAAATTAAAGTCCGCAAACTGTACCCAATAAGACCAGATGCAATCAAGTGTAAATTGCAAAGAAGTCACTACATGGTTACAGCTATCAAAATCCCTTTTTTAAAATTCAGATGAAATTAGAGCTTGTGCTCATGAAAGAAAATTAATTGGTTAACTAAGCTACCTACTGATTTTTATAGGAAAAACAGATAACATAGAATACATCACAAACAGTTTAAAAAGATAAATGTAAAATCCTTAAATAGTTCATACAGCATATACATTTATAGATATATTCAGGCAAAATAAAAATATAAAGAATTTAAAGATAAGTAGACTTTAAATTATATAATTTTGTCTGTTGTAATATTACAGTACTAAACACTTCTGTGAGTAAGACTTAAAATACATTCAGTATTTAATGCATGATTGAGATGTATCAATATATTGGACTTTTTTCTTTAAGAGTGGTAATGATGTATTTCAAGTAACTTTCCTGTAGATAATTGTAAGTGGTATAACTAACAGTTTAATTTTGGTCCAGTTTGTTAAATGACTGGAATCACTCACTTGGTAAGGCCTTTATTATAGCAATAACTCACGCCTGGGTGTGGGTAATGCTAGATTTACCCACGGTTGGTGTGGTTTGGTCCTGAAGGCGAAGCCCGAGGGACCAAACAAAGCCAACCGTGGGTAAATACAGCATTACCCACACCCAGAAGTGGGTTATTGCTATTATACCATGACATTATTTAAGAAAAGAAACTATTACTTTTCTTAAATAATGGCATAGTATAATGCCTGTTTACTGCCCTTCCGCAGATGTCTGGCATCCGCGGCAGTTCTGATGTACTGCGCGCCTGCGCAGTACATCAGAGTTGTAGCAAAGCAACGGAGAAAGCAAGATCTCCGTTGCTTTTTTTTACTGTTTTCGCTATGTTAAATGGGTTTACATAGCGAGACGGTTTTAAAATAAGCAACGGAGATCTCCGTTGCTTATTTTAAAGCTGTCTCGCTATGTTAAACCCATTTAACATAGCGAGACAGTAGAGTTATACTAATGGAAAAAAGTCTGGGCGACCGGACCTTTTTCCATTAGTATAACTCGATTTACAATCTGCACGCTGGCCAATCAGCGTGCACGTTTTGGGGGGGTCATGGTATAATACATAATTTGATATTTCCTAAAACAGCATCTTTTCATTTATGTATGTTAGCTGTATAGGTTGCCTATCTTTTTTCCTTGATTTGAAGAAAGATGCACAATGGTGACTGGGAGTGAATTGATGGGGTATATGGATAGGAGTGCTTGTGTGATTGGCACATGTCATTACTGTGTGTTCGAATTGGTGCATCCTTGAATGTAAGAACTT
Organism: Protopterus annectens; assembly: GCF_019279795.1. Taxonomy (NCBI): domain Eukaryota; kingdom Metazoa; phylum Chordata; order Ceratodontiformes; family Protopteridae; genus Protopterus; species Protopterus annectens. The sequence goes on along the minus strand of NC_056738.1, from coordinate 273,453,931 downwards.
CTAGAAAATTTTTCTGAAGTCATTTTTGCTATAGTAGATGAACCCAGACAAAACTTATAAAGGAAAGTACTTTCATAAATTGCCTACCGTGGTAAGAATGTGTCTTCTATATATGTCAGAATGTGACTTTCAGTGAGTGCTTATTATCCTCATTGCAGCTTTCTGAACATCTGGTACAGATGGATGTAGGTCAAGCTGGCATGTTTGTTTTTAATTGTTTCTTGTCTTGCAGGCTGTGTATTCACTTGTTAACTTGAGGAGCGGGTAGTGGCATAGAGTCTAGGCATATTTGTCCTTGTAAAACACATTGTAGCATGGCATATCTCAGAAAGATACATTCGTGTCTCTGAGCATGGGAACAATGGAAGGAATATTGCTGGGCTGGAGATTGATGAAGAGTAAACCCCAGCAGTTTCTAACTGCATCTTTGTAGCTAAGCTGACGTGGTGTCCTTTAAGTATACAGTGTAATGGAATACTTTCAAAGTGAAAAAATAGTACAGCAAAGAAGAGCGTGGCTTTCGCAGTGAAAAAAATTCTTCAGTACTTTTTATAGGTGTATGCAAATTGCAAGTCCGCAGATGGGTTTGTTGATGGGGCTTGTGTTAAATGAGCAGGGAAAAGCAGGAGTAGGACAGAAATAACAGTGATAGCTTCACAGAAAGGACAGATTAGATATGCACTCTTGCATTTTTCAACTATCATTGTATAATTATGTAAAGTTTCTGTCTTTTGATTTCTTTCCACTCCTGAAGGCTTTTGAGCAGAATTTCAAGCAGTGACCTACCCATCCCACAATATTCATTGGGCCCCTCAAAATTAGCTATAAAATGAATGTTCATCATCTTATTATCTAAATCTCTAGGGGTCCATCTACAGTTGATTGATGCATTGTTTTCTTCCGCTCTTTCTTCTTTAGGATGCTCAGCTGAGATGGTTTGGTGCAAGGACTACTCAGTATGGAATTCATAGCTTCTTCTTAGCTAATTTGTTTTTTGAAGCTGTTACCTGTTTGAATAAAGGTAAAGTTCAGTTGTCTGAGATACACACCAAAACATTAAATAATTGGATGCTTGCTGCTGAGTGACATCTAAATTACCCTCAGGGTTGTGTCTGAAGTACCATTCCTCCACATGCCGGAGAAACATCATGTTCTAAATTTGCATTTTAAAATGCAGCATAAGATATTTCATTTCTTTTTACTTCAGTGAAAAATACTGAAATGAAAATTTACTTCAATAATTGGCCTAGTTTCTTTGTCTTTACAGAAGAATTCAATATTTGCCAGAAAGGGAGGACATGGTTTAACAGACCACATTGCTTTGCAAATGATGGTCTACATCAGTCTGTGAATATCGGCTACAATTGTATCCAACCCTGTAGAGCCTGTTTTAGGCAATGCCAAACTGACAAACTTACTGATGTAGCAAATGAAACCCACTGAAACCTAAAGGTGTTACTGCTTAATGTTAGGAGCCTAAACAGGAAACTCCATTCCCTACAAGCTTTCCTCACTCTGCAGAATATAGACATCTGTGCTGTTACTGAGATATGGTTTAAATCTGTTGAAAGTTCTCCGACAGTGGAAGGCTTCAGTGCTTTTCACAGTTTTAGACCAACGGCTGCACAGACTGGGACAAAAGTTGGAGGAGTCTCAGTGTGTAACAAGCATAACTCGACAGTGGTTAAACAGCACGATGCCCTGGAATTTATCCATGTACAAATCACCATAGAAAAAGTCCCATACCTTATCCTAGCAAGCTATAGGTCACCCTCTATGTCCCTACAATCCTATAGCTTCTGTCTAGATCTACTGTAGACGCTCACTGTTATACCAAATACCCTATTCATGGGAGACTTTCCATACCCCTGTATAGACTGGAAAACACAACACTGCCTCAGATTCACAGGCACAATGATTCTTGAACTTTATTTACACAAATACCCATGACCAGATAGTGTGCATACCCACCAGAGCTTCAAACATATTGGACTTGATACTCACCAATATGGGATAGTTCTGCCTACCTCCCCCTCAGTGTCTCATCCACACTGGTGAGGTTGGACCACAAAGCTGTCTCCTTGGTAACTCCAGCAAAAACCCTGTGGTCGTTAGGAACTATTCCAAAGCAAACTATACCCTCTTAAGTCAAAATTCAATGCCCCTCCCAAACCTGTGTTCACAAAAACCTATGTGGAATTGTTCACAGAGTCCCCATACAATCATGTGAAGCTGAGTTCATCTATTATCCAGTTTAAGCTCAACTTAGATCAGTGAATGGGGAATAGGAAATTTACACCAGTCCTGGCACACATGTCCTTATGGACAGAGGTAGCTTATAAATAAATGTCTGGCCCTCATGGATACAGGACATCATTATTATTTCAGGAAAACTTGGCTAGGGTTATAAATGCCCCATGAGACATTAGCCTTGTAGCAATCTATGAATCTCTGTAAAATGCTGTATAGAGGCTACTGTGCCTGGGTAATAGTAGGAGCTCTCTAATTAAACTAAATAGGAAACTATAAGGACTAATTAAGTCCAACAAGGACAATTACTAGGTCAAGGTAGTGTCACAGGCTAAAGACAACCACAAGGCCTTCTACAGCTGTGTCTGAAACCTCATAGGCAGCACACAATAGTGTGCTTAACTTTGTGGTCAATGGTGCCATCTTCACTGAGCAGAACAACATAGTGAATTTGCCAGCTGACCAATTTGGCTGAAACTTCACCCCCACAGTCCCCCCTCCCCCACCTCCCTCCATGAAATGTCTACTAGCATACCCCCCTATTAACAGGAAACAGGTTATGGCAACACTTTCTAAGATCAAAAACACAACCTCAGTTAGCCCTGACAATTTCCCAGGATGCCTCCTAAATAGTTGGAAACGACCTATCAGGACCACTTGAATTACTTTTCAGTTATAGCCTTAAAACAGGCTGTGTACTGTGAGAATTGAGGGCTACAATGGTTGTCTAACTTCGCAAAGGTGGACCATTATCCAACCCCCAGAAGCTACTAGTCTAATATGCAAGGAACAAATTATGAAGGACATTATCAAAAAGACATAGGCAAACTTCACACATTACTGGACCCAACTCTTTTTGGCTTTGTCAAGGGAAGGTCATGCCTACAAAATCTGGTAGATTTAGGTTCATAGGTTGGTACTAGGCTGTCAGTCCTAGGGCCTATACAAGCCTAGCCATTACAATTCCCTGGCTATTTCTTCCCACACTATTTACTTCCCTGGACCCCTGTCTAGCAGGGTGACTGACGTGATCCCTGGGGTGAATTTCCTTTCTCACTTCCAGTCGTCATCAAGGTTCCTTTTGAAGAGGGCCAAAGAGGTGCTCTGCTTGACATGTATGGGCAGTCTGTTAAAGAGTCTGGGGAGTCTCTGGGTCAGGAACCTATCCCTCCAGCATGTTCTGTTTATTGTGATGACAAGGTTTAGATCCCTGGAGTGTGTGGCTCTGAGGGATTGGGATTTCTTTAAGTTTAGCATGTCCAACAGCTCTGGGTTTGACATGGCGTCGGAGTAGACGATATGCAACAGAGTATAGCTGGAGTTTTTTAAGGCAGTCAGCATAGGGCATCTGCTTTAGGCCTGTGATTCTTTTAGTGAGGTATTTCTGTGGCCTTCCCAGTTGTTGCAGATGTCTTGAGAGGTACATACCAAATGGGATGTTGTATTCTATAATGGGTCTAATGAGGGATGAGTACAGTGGGACAATGACCTCCTTTTTTCTGGATGAGAAAAGCCCTTAGTGATGAGGTGTGCCACATAGAAGGATTTCCTGACTGTTGTGGCGATGTGGTTATTGAAGGTGAGACCACTGTCCACCTGTGTCCCTAAGTCTCTTATAACACTTTTGGTGTTTAGTGTACTGCCACCTATGTGGTAATTCATGGGTACATGTTTTTTCCCAAAGGGGATAACTATGCATTTCTTGGCATTGAGCTTGAGCCCATGGCTCTGGCACCAAGCATCTGTTTCTGTAAGGCCCTTTTGTAGAGTATCGACATAATTTGGGGATTCAATAATGGCTCCCAGTTTGCAGTCATCTGCAAACTTGGTTAGCCAGAGTCCCTTAGTGTTGGACTGTACTTCAGAGAAGTAGATGCCAAACAAGAGAGGTCTCAGGACTGAACCCTGAGGTACTCCACTTGTGACTTGTCTGGAGCCAGATTTGGAGTCAGCTACTTTTACAGTGTGGGTTCTGTCAGCAAGCCATTTGGCAACCCATCGAGTGACATAGGGATTAATGCCCAGCTTAGTAAGTTTATCTATGAAAATGTCAGCAAGGCAATGGATGAAGGAAATATAATGCATACTGCCTACCTGGATCTGGCTGAGGCATTCCATACAGTATCCTACTCAAGTATAGCTGACAAACTCACTGAAGTGGGTATAACCCCTTGCATAACTTGCTGGATTGCCAGCTAGCTCACAGAACACAGGAAGTCGGGATTGGTCAAAAGCAGGATATCTCAAGGCTCCATGCTGGGACTACTCCTATTTGGCATCTGCTTTTCTGAGGTAAACACTAAAGTCAAAAGCCTTTGTCTGACCAAGTTTGGAGATGACTGCAAATTGGGAGCTATCTTAGATTCCCCTCATGACAAGAATATCTTACAAGAGGGTCTAATACTGACTTGTGTCAAAGTCGTAGACTAAAACTTGAAGCGAAGAAGTGCATTATAGTGCCTTTTGGGAAAACTACCACCCAAGCTAATTACTGCATTGATAAGCCACCCCTAAGAGTTGACCCAGTAGTCCGGGATCTGGGAACATATGTAGACTGTAATCTGGCCTTTTGACCAACATGTGGCCAAGATGGTAAGAAAATCATTCTAGTCATCCAACTTATAAGTAAGGGCATGGCATTCAGGTCCAAGAAAGTCATAGTGCCACTTTTTTTCTGCCCTTTTCAGACCCATCATTGTATAATGCTCCCTTCAGCATGTATCTGGTCAGTAGTTCTGTACTTTGACAACCCCTCCTTTACATCCTCATCTGATATCTTTTGAAGATTCAGAGTTCTTGGATCCGAGCCACCCGGCTTAGTGTCCTTCGGATCCGAAGGTGACTTTATCATCGGATCCGTTGTTTGCTCTGAGTTCTTTGGTTGAGTCAAAGCCAGAGACCTCTCAGAGGGGTAGCTGCCTGGTCTGCTTGGAGGTGTTGGGATCGACTCCAAAATGTTTGGAGCCATCACTGCACCGGGGGCTTCGGCTCATTTAAGCTCAGCTCTGGCTTCTGTCTTGGGAGGATTTTCCTTGGAGCAGGGTGGGACTAGGATCCAGAGGCTCACCCTCTCATATCCAGAGTCCTGTCCCTGTCAGGGGAGGTCAGCCTTTGAGGTGTTGGAGAGAGCCCTGTCTGCCTCAGCAGATGGTTCCTACCACCTTGAATCCTCAGCCCCAACCCTGTCATCTCTGCTTACAGAGGCTCAACCTTTTTCTCCACAGGGACAGCGAGTACCGAAACCCCAGGCTTTCCAACAGAGCATTCCCATTTCTTATGATACCTCCCCCAGAGCATCCTACTGAGGATGTCCCTAAGAAGTTGTTGTGTAAGAGGAAGCACCTGGATTCCCCAGAGGAATCCATCACCAAAGTCAGAAACTTCAATTAGGATGAAGGTTCCCCAAGGTCACCTCCTGAAGATTCTGCTTTGAAGACATCCTGGAAATCCCAAAACAGAGAAGTGATTGGAAGCCCAGTAATCCTTTGTCTGAGGAGTCAGTGTACCTGAAGGCTTTTGGTATCTGCCCTTCTACCTCCTGGGTGACTGTGTCCACTGACAAGCTAAATGAGTTGATCTCTTGGTGGGCATTGAAGACCCCGACACTGTTGAGCCGATTCCCTGGAAACCAGACAAAATTATTACAGCCTCAGAAGATAAACAGTTGTGGACAAAAGGTGTGCCTGTGGATGCCAAGGTTGTGGCGGTGGCCACGAACAAGGAACTAGCTGAGGAAAGTTCCTCTATCCATTTGTCAAACAAGGAGTCTTGGCCAATGGATAGATTTGGAAAGTGTGTCTATGCTTCAGCAAACTTCTCCTTATGGTCCCTGAATTACCTGGCACATTTCACTAGGTCCAAACACACAGCAACACGAAATATCCAAAAAATGCACTCAGGAGGCAGTCACTGGAAACAAACTCCAACTTTTAATGGTGCTTCTGGTACCTCGACAAACAGCTTAAACAAACATACCCTTAAAAATGGGTAAAATATTTTAACATATACAATACGTTACAAAACATCATATGTAGAATAGAATTAGAATGAACATGCTTTCCATTTTTTAACAAACTAGCTAAAATACCCGCCCCTAGCAAGAAAAGGTGTAGCCAACACACTATAGAAGAAAATAACATCTTGTTAGGGGTGAGGATTTTTTAGCTAGTTTGTTAAAAATGGAAAGTAGGTTAATTCTAAATTATAATACTTTAAAACCTGAAGGTTTGAGTCTGGATGTGAATTTAAATGTACAAGTTATAATATTGTATATATGATGTTTTGTAACTTATTGTATATGGAAAAATATTTTACCCCTTTTTAAGGGTATGTTTGTTTAAGCAGGTTCTTGTAGTAAATTAGTGGGTGATGAGATGATTGTTTAATTGGAGCAGTTTGACATAAAATGAGAATGGCTGGTGGCTTATGTTATTCCTTGAAGGCTGTATGCCGAGGTACCAGAAGCACCATTAAAAGTTGGAGTTTGTTTCCAGTGACTGCCTCCTGAGTGTATTTTTTGAACATTTCAGTAGGTTACAGAGGGATCTGATTAAAGAGCTTTCAGATACCGTAACAGGATCTGTACCTGAAGTACGGGCCTCGGTTACTTCCCAGCTGGCTAGCCTCCTGTCTATTTCTAATTCTTCCATGAGGCTCACTCCACATGTAGCTGAAGAAATGAGTAGAGCAATGGGTTCAGGCATTGCCATCAGGAGGCATGCCTGGATGTGCTTTTGTGACTTTGTGGAGCCCTTTCAAGTCT
>NC_056738.1:273344419-273444419 GCF_019279795.1 Protopterus annectens | reverse complement strand
TCATGGTTCAGTCCATTCTTCTGTTTCTGAAAAAGGACGACTGTATGTGTTTGACAGACCTTCAGGATATGTATTATCACATAAAAATTAACAAACGATCCAGGAGGATGTTCTTCGTGTTTCACTGTTGCAGTTATTACATTTGGGTTATCTGCCTGCAGGTAGCCCTCAGCCGGCCTGAATACCAGAGTCTTGGATTCCTGCGTCAGATGCTGTCCCTCCTTCCATGACGTCAGGCCGTCAGGGGTATAAAACATGCAGCCGACCCCATTACATCAGTCTTTCTTGCCGCGCAGTGCCTGAAGCAGAAGCAGTTCGCAAGTGCCGGTCGGCCAACTCCTGAAATTTTCGTTTTCGAGTTTCAGAACCAAAGTCTTCAAAAAAGCTAAGTAATCCCGTTGGGGATCCTTTTTCTTGCTCTTAAACCAATGTCAGTAAAAGTTAACAATTGTATTACCTGTGGAAAGCAAATACCTCATAAAGATTTTCATTTGTACTGCATTCCTTGCTTAGGCCCAGACCACGATGTCCCTCGCTGTCGGTTTTGTGCCTTATTCAACCCCCAAACTATTCGTCTTCGGGCTTTGTTTTTTTGCAGCAAATTATTTTGGTACTTGGTTTAACTGTCCAGAAATGGCTTCGGTAAGCCATCCGACTACCGATATTCAGAGAAAACATAAAGATAAAGACAGAGACAGACCGCATAGGTCCAAAACTGCCACCGACACTTCCGTTAAGCTAGTCGCCAGTTCACTGGTACTCAGTGAGGCGCTTTCGCAGCCCTTGATACCTGCTACTTCAGATTCACAGGCAACTGCTGAGACCCTTTCGGAGTCCGGTATGCCGTGAGATGCTTCATCGACTATGGAACCTGCGGATGTCTCTACCTTGGATGGGTCTGGAGCTGGTGTGCTGGCACTGGCTTCTGAGGGTGTATTCAGACCTACAGGCTTGCATTTTAAACCAATGCCATCTTCTTCTCCAAGGCCTAAAACTCGACCCACGCCTAGAAAACCGACGTCCAAACCGCATGGTCAGGCCCATATGCCTAAAAAACAGACGATAAGAATGGCTGAAGACCTTATTACTTTAATTAGGGGAAGTCAGCCTTCCCTCTCTGAGACCTAGAACTGATTTTCCTTCTGATTCTTCTGATCAGGATTCTGAAATTTCTATTTCTTCTGATTACCAGGATTTGCCCTTATCTACCTATGAGGATTCTGATGCAGAGGATTCCATTCATAGGTCGGTACTAGACTATTAGCCCTAGTGCCTGTATAAGCCTAGCCAAATGGGTACCCTGGCTTTTGCCACCCAAGAAAATTATTTTCCTGTGCCCCTGTCAAGCAGAGCCACAGAAGTGATCCCCGGGGTGAATTTCCTATCTCCCATCCAATCATCAAGATTTTTCTTGAAGAGTCCTTATGAGGAGCTTTGTTTGATATAGATCGGTAGTTTGTTCCAGAGTATGGGAAGTCTATGAGACAGGAATCTATCCCTCCAGCATGTTCTGTTTATTGTGGTGACAAGGTTTAGGTCCCTAGAGCATGTAGCTCGGAGGGATTGGGATCTCTTTACATGGAGCATGTCCAACAGCTCTGGGTTTAACATAGCTTTGTATGTTAGACAGCGATAGCCTCTGAGTAGTTGTTATGCGACAGAGTAAAGCTGGAGTCTTTTGAGACGGTCTGCGTAGGGCATCTGTTTGAGGCCGGTAATCCTCTTTGTGAGGTATTTCTGTGGCCTTTCCAGTTGTAGATGTCTTGTGAGGTACATACCAAAATAAGCCGTTGTACTCTATAATGGGTCTAATGAGTGATGAGTAGAGGGGAACAATGACCTCTCTTTTCCTGGAAAAATGTGACCCTCTCACTGTGCTGTAACTTCTTTCTGTGTGTAAACCACTGCTGTCTGACACAGTTGCCTGACAGACAGATGTTACCGGATTCAAACCCATGCCTCTGGTACTAGGCTCTCTGCAGTGGGAAAGCCAGGATTACTCTGACTCCAAAAAGAGGCTTAGGGAATTCTTACTGCTCCCTCAACACAGACCTTTAACTATCCCTCCTGTCCTGGACATTGTAGATGATGCCTTCTTGGAATCTAGCCTGGCCCCAGACTCTTTACCTCCAGCTCCCAGAAAACCTGACAGGTATTACAGAGTACCTGACTCTCACAAGTTTCTCTTCAAAAATCCTACTGCGGATCCAGAGACCATTTCCCAAGGACCAAAAGGCATTACGGCTACTACTGCTAAAACCCCTACCCCGTCTGATAGAGATTCCAGGGCCTTGGACAGATAGGGTAAGAAGATATACACTTCTGCTACTTAGGCCATTAGGGCCTTAAACTGCCAGTTTCATATGTTAAAGTATCAGCAACATATTATGGGACTTCTTAAACAGAAAATGATGTTGATTCCTGACTGTGCTGAACATAAAGAATTACAAGATTTAATGCATTCTGCTGAACAAGTTGGTAAACATACTTTGCAATGTGGTTTTGATTCTTTAGAAGCATCGTGCAGGGCTGCTGTCACTGGGTCTGTACTTAGAAGGTATGCTTGGCTTAAGGAGCAAAACTTGCCAGATCACATTAAAGCTAAATTACTGGATGCTCCCTTAAACCAAGACCGCCTGTTTGGCAACAAAGCAGAAGTCCTTAAAAATGGAGGAAAAAGCTAAATCTATGCAAACTGTTCAAGATTTCCTGCAAGTACAGCCTCCCAGATTTAGTAGGCATTAGCCTTCTAAGAATTGGTCCTTTCCAGTCTCTTCCAGGCCTTCTCAGCCCTAACCCAGGAACAGCAGACCACCTAGGCTGCAGTCTCAAGGTACACACAGGCCTAAGCAGTGGGGGGCTCCCACTTCCAAAGCTGGAAGTACTAAGACCCCCCCCATGCAAAAATGTCACAATGACTTAACCTTAACCCTTCCAAGCCCTGCTCAGCTGCCTGCTCCCTTAGGGGGAAAGATCGCCCTGCATGCAAAAAACTGGGAAATCATTACCCAGGACAAATGGGTTTTAAATGTAGTCTTCCAAGGATACAGATTCCACTTCCACACCTTACCAACCCCAAACGGTTGGCCAGACCTACCCCCAAATCAGTGAGCAGAGGCTCAACCGCAGGTTCTCTCCCTTCTAAGTATCAGGGCTATTCAACCTGTCCCAGCAGAAGAAAAGGGACAAGGTTTTTCCTTAAGACTTTTCCTGATACCCAGAAAAGACAGCTTCTGGCATCCTATCCTGGACGTCTCTATTCTAAACACCTTTTTGGTAATCCCAAAATTCAAAATACTAACACTTCAACAGCTGCTTCCTATGCTAGGCAGGGATGCCTGGTTGGCAACCTTGGACTTAAAGGAAGCTTACCTGCACATTCCAATAAGGGAATCTTGCTGAAAATACCTACGCTTCAGAGCACTATCAGTTCCCTTTGTCTTATCTACTGCGCCCAGGGTATTCACAAAGTGTCTAGCTCCAGTCATTGCATTTTGCAGGCAGAAAAATATTCAAATATACCCATACCTGGAAGATTGTCTCATTCAGGCATAAAGCCAGGACATGCTATTAAAACATCTGGCATTTGTAAAGAAACTTCTAAACTCGCTGGGCTACACCATAAATGAAAAGAAATCTCATCTAGTACCCTGCCAACAAATTGTATTCCTGGGAACAAGCTTGAACACAACTTCCCAGATGGTTTACCTCATGCCAGAGATTATTTGACAGCCTACTTCAAACTACTGGCCACAAAGACCCAGCTATCTGCAAGGAAAATCCTGCAAGCCCTGGGGTTCATGGCTTTTTGCATTCTACTAATTCCATATGCAAGACTACATATGAGGAAACTACAATGGTATCTAAAAAGCCTATGGTGCCAACATTTTCAGAACCTGGAGTCAATGATTCCTATCATTCCTTGTATAAAGACAGAGTTCCTTTGGTGGGTAAAGGCCTGCCACCTCAACAAGGGGCTCCCTTTCAGTCTACCCCCTGCCGCCCAAACCATGACTACAGACGCATCAGACTATGCATGAGTGGCACACCTGGCAGGGCGGTGCATTCAGGGCAAATGGAACCCGAGGCAGATGCACCTGCATATCAACCAAAAAGAAATGTTAGCTGTACAGAATTGCCCGACAGCCTTCAAAGACCACATTCTTCCAGGACAATTATTGCTAAAGACAGACAACACCACAGTTATGTGTTACATAAACAAGCAGGGGGGAACCCACTCGTACCTTCTCTGCAGACTAGCCATGGCTCTGTGGAACACAGCCTTGAGCTACCAAGTGGACCTACAAGCTCAATTTCTGCCAGGCAAACTGAATTCACTGGCAGATGACCTAAGCAAAAATCTCATGGACCCACACGAATGGAAACTGGAACCAAAAATATTCAACCTGTTGAGGAACAAATGGGGGTCTCCAGAGATGGACCTGTTTACCTCCCCTCAGTACTACCAATTGGACAAATTCTACACAAGGACTCCCCACAGTCAAGCTTGGAAAGTGGATGCCCTGTCCTTTACCTGAGAAAGCCTCTCAGTTTATGCCTTTCCCCCTCTGCCTCTCCTCTCTCAAAGGACAATACTAATTGCGCCAGCCTGGCCTCGCCATCACTGGTACTCCCTCTTGCACAGTATGATACTACTAGATCCATGGCACCTACCTCAGACACCTTCCCTGCTGTCCCAGCAGATGGGCCAGATCCTGCACCCTCAGCTTCAAACCCTGAACCTTGCAGCCTGGCTAATTCCTTGAGCTCTCCAATAGCATCTCTCAGTAAGCAGGTGCTAGATGTCATTCTGGAAACAAGGAGACCTAGTACTAGAAAATCCTATGCTGAAAAGTGGAAAAGATACTGTTCCTGGAGCCAGACTCCGGGGATGGGCACTATGCTGCCCAGCTTACCTCATATCCTTCAGTACTTAACAGAAATGCTCCACAGGGGCCTATCCTTCTAGTCAATTAAAATTCATGCCTCTGCCATCATACCACATTATAATACTGAACCACCCCTCTTCTCTCACCCCCTGTTAAAACAATTCCTCAGAGGGGCAGCCTGATCAAAGTTTAAACTTTATAGGAGCAATTCTCAACAGAAAAAAGACAATAGCCTCACTCCCTCCTTCAAGCATGGAGACGATCAGGTCACAAATCACCAGAATAATATGCAGTAACAAAATCTCAGCTCGACTGGTTCTTCAGGCTTTAGGTTCTATGGTGGCGGCAATAATGCTAGCTCCGCTGGCCAGATTTCATATGAGAATTCTGTAGTGGCTGTTACAGCACATTGGCCTGCCCTTCAACAAACAATGTTGACTCAAATAAGGATCATCAATATTTGCAAAAAAGATCACTAGTGGTGGATTTATTCGGATCAGATACTACAAGGTCATCCATTTGTTCTTTCCCATCCCAAGGCCACAGTGACCACAGACACTTCCTCTGGGGAAGGGGGCATTTTCTGGGCAAAACAGTGCAAGGCACTTGGTCCCCCACATTGGCCAATTTGCATATCAATGTTCTTGAGATGAGAGCAGAGCTTTTGGCATTGCAGGCTTTCCAAGATGCTCTTCCCTTAGGAATGATTGCAGTTCATTCAGACGTATCAGTAGTCTAGTACATCAACAAGCAAGGAGAAACCAGATCGAACTTGTGTCGAGAAGCTCTGAGTGTGGCAATGGATGATCTCTTCCAGCCACAGAAGTCCATTGTGATAGCATATACACTGAGCAGGTACATTTTTTTTACCCCACGAAAGGTCCCGCAATCAGAATGTGACAGGATATTTTGTTGATGGTGTCAGCCTTGCTGTGACCTTTTCACCTCTCCCCTAAACAAGTACAACTACTACTTTGCATAATCCTCACAAGTGGGGAGTCACAGAGGGATGCTCTTCAAAACTGGCCTCCCGGTCTTCTTAATGCCTTTTCCTCCAACTCCATTAATCCCAAAGTTTCTACAGAAAGTGGCTAGGTTGAAGAGCAAAGTAATCCTCATTGCACCATATTGGCCTCAACTTATTTGGTTTCCATTCCTATGGCCTCGCTTTATTCATCGACCTTAGATTCTGGATCCAACAGCAGACCTCCTGTCTCACCCAACGGGCATGATTCATCCAGACATACCCAATCCAAGGCTGAAGGGCTGGCTTCTCCAATTCCACTAATAGCCAGACAACCTATGCTCTCCTCTCCAGTCCAGCATATACTTCTGTCTGCTCATAGATCAATTACATGTAAGCTATATTCCAGTAAATGGAAATGATTTGTTCACTGGGCATTATAGAATAATATTGATCCCTTCTCTGCTCAGATTCATGATAGTCTTAATTTTTTAGACCAACTTTTTAATGAAGGGTCCTTTTCTTCAACTATCAAATTCCAGTTGGCAGCAATATCCAGTTTTCACATTGGTTTATAAGGTTCCTCAGTTGCTTCACATAAACTCTGCAAAGCATTTTTGAGAGGCACTCTTCTTTTAAAGCCCCCATATAAGGATCCAACTCCCCCTTGGTACTTAAATTTGGTGCTGCAAGCTATTATACACCCCCCTTTCGAACCAGCAGCTAAGTGAGATCTCGGATTTCTTTTGTGGAAGACTATCTTCTTGGTAGCCATAACTTCTGCAAGAAGTTCTGAAATTCAAGCCTTATCTTTCAAACCACCATACCTGATTTTTCACAAAGAGAGTATCTCTCTACATTAATCCAACCTTTTTACCAAAGGTGATATCAGAGATTCATATCAATCAGTCCATCAGTTTACCAGTATTTTTTTTCCCAACGTTTGAGAACAAAGGTGCATACTTGTTACATTTGTTAGATGTTTAGAGTTGCATCTTTACCTTCATAAAACCAAGGATTTCAGGAAATTTGGCCGATTTGTTTCTTTCTCAGATGTTGAATTGGGTAAACCAGTAACCAAAGTCACCCTGTCCAGATGGCTTACCAGTTGCATTACTTTCATTTATTGACCGTTTGGGCTTGGCATTGTGAAAATGATTAGGAGCCCATTCTACTAGAGCAATGGCTAATTCATCTCTTTTTCAAACTAGGATTTCTGTGGATTAAATTTGTGCAGCATCAACCTGGGCTACTCCTCATACCTTTGTTTCTCACTACAAATTGGATCTGGTCTCCAGGGGTAAGAGCATCATTCGGTTCAATGGTGCTGAGAAACATTCTTTGAGTTCACCCAGGATCTAAGGTAGCTGGGGACTCTGTCCCATAAGTTGAGGATAGAATGAAAATTGACAACATCAGATAAAGAAGTTATGTACTCACCCTAATGTTCTGAGTTGCCTATTTTCATTCTTCCTCAACCCCTCACCCACAGGTCTTCTACCTTTGAACTCCTGGATGAGCGGGTAGTCTAGGTGAGAGCTTACCTTATACTGAGCTCCAGATATGGTATCTCTGGATAATTCTGATATTTCCACTTCCTTCTATTAGCAAACAAGATCTGAGGTACTTAAGGATGCATTATGGGTAAGGGACAAGCTTGAGAGTTTTTTGGTTGCAACAAATTATTGTAACGGCCAAGGTGGATCCTAGGGATCGGATTCAAACCCATAAGTTGAGGAAGAATGAAAATGGACAACACAGAATGTTATGATGAGTTACATATCTTCTTTTTTGAGGGACTTTTATTACTGCATTATCAAGAGATTATCTACAATGCTAAGAGCATAGTGAGGCTTTTTATTAATAAATATTACCTTTATTTGCATCTTTCCTATATATGAATTACAAAGCCAGATGCATCCAGTTACAAAAAAATAAATATTATACACCATTTTTCAAAAACAGACTGGCATACCGTCCTTATACTGGTTACACTAATTTACCACATGTACTAATTATTCACTTAAATTTAAGACATCTTTGGTCAGTGGTGCAGTTCTCTTTATTCCAGCATGATGTGACAGAACTAAACTTTAACCATAAAACATCAGGTTATAGAAAGAAAATTTTTATCTCTGTCCGTAGTACTCCATTGACATTTTCATGAACCATTTCACTATTCTGTCAGAACTGTTTTAATTAATCTACTTGAGGAGAATTTTAGATTCCTAGTTTGAAATGTACTGATGATCTTGCACTTTTTCTATCTAGATCAAAGTTTAATATCTCTGTCTCCATATTACTTAAATTCATAGGTACTTTTTCTTTTAATGTGATATCTAACAGACTTGATATATATTGCAGGGAATCTTACAACTGTAACTTGTCTTGTTGTACTGGCCTTTTATACCCCTCAGTTTCTTTTATCTCTTTGATTATTTTGTGTGAACCAGAAGTATTCAACACATTACCACTACTAAATGTTGATGATATTTTGGATTTAACATGTTAACTATCAGTTTTGTCAGATGTGAGAGTCGCATGCCATCTCTTACTCTCTCTTACCCAGCTTACATACGGATGTGTTGTTCATATCTGATAACCCACATGCTGGGTATACTTCATAGGTACACAAGTACTAGGCAAGCAATCTTCAGACCATTACAAGCCTAGCTAATAACCTATGCTCAAAACTCCCTTCAAGGAAGGGAACACAATGTAGACTAGTAAAGACTTTGTGAGGCTGCCCATCCAGTGTTCTGCTTTTACCTTGGGGGTGGTTAGGGATGCTTTTCTGCTTCACTTGTGCTTTAAATTTCTTCCAGAGACAGGCATATGTTGTGATATGAATTTACCATGCAAAAGTGTTCTGTTTATCTGTTGGTGACTGTTTAATTCCTTTGACCAGCTATTTAGGGAACAGTTTGTCCTATGATTGAATGGAAGGTCAAAGAGGGTTGAATCTTTCAGTGTTGAAAATCTAGACACACAGATCTGTAAGAGACTGAGTACAGAGAGAGAGGGCTCATAGTCTGCCCTGATAATTAAGATTTTTGAGACAATTAGACAAATGCATACCAACAAGGGCATTGTATTCATTAACGAATCTAAGCATGTGAGTAAAAGGAAACTGTGACTTTGAGTCTAGGGCAGATGCCTTTGAAAATTAGGTGAATCAGGTAACTGGCTTTCCTAATTACTAACGAGACATGATGGTCAAAAGATAAGGAATACCTGCATCTCGTACAACAATGTCTGATTGGAGCACTGTGCACCTAAAAGTGTGTGAAAATGTTTTGTTTACCAAAATGAACTATGCTACAGTTTTTCACATTTAGTGAGACTGTTGTCCTTGCACCAGTTGTTAACGTGCTCTAACCCCTGTTGGAGAATTTGAGTCAGTAGGAGGTCAAATAATAGCATCCAATTTACAGTCATATTCAGTTAGTTAACCATAGGTGGCACCTGAAATTCTAACCACATGGGTTCTATCACTCAACCAGCTAGTTACCAACAGCGCAATGTAAGGGTTTCTATTATGATTTATAAGCCTGGACAGAGAATAGTGCCAAAGGCCTTGGCCAAGAACAGATATGCTATTTGTTCTATTTAGCTACTGTCCACTGCTTCAGTGACTTTTTCAAATAAATTAATGCTGTTAAACATGCAGGGCCTTCCTTTTAAGAAAGCTGAATTAAAGGGGGTCCAGGGTTAAAGGATTTTCAATGTCCAGATGAGGTCTGAGATGTTCCACAGCTTTGCATGTGAAGCTAGTGAGGCTAACGGGTCTATAGTTACTAGGGTCCGTGATTGGGCCACCATTGTGTAATGGCATTGCAAAGACTCTTACCCAGGAGTGTAACCAGGAGAGAGGCTTAGATGAAGGAAAATAGTAGGTGTTCAGACAGGCCATAATTGATGCTGATAATCAGACAACCTGGTGTATTATTAGGGCCCATGGATATGATGTTAGCTTTTGAGAGGGCTGAGAAGACTTGATTCATAATGTGGTGGCTGGCACTGTGGGATAGCTATAACTTTGGGTGGAGTAAAATCTGCACTTAATTTGTCAGCTAGGATATTAGCTATTGCCTTTGGGTCAGAGTAAGACATTATTATTGTGGATTACTTCCAAACATTGTGTAGTGTTAATAAACGTCCTAATATAGTTAGAGAAAGATCTGTAGTTATTTTTATTTTAGGGACTATTTTAAGTTCATGCTCATTTTTTAGCTTCCTTATAGTTCCATTGAGCTCTTTACTTGTTTGCTTGTGTGTGCTGTTACTAGTAGGATATCTCTTGCAGGTATTAAGAACATTTATCTCGCTGTATAATTTATTTATACGGGTATTCTACCATAAGATTTGCTTTTCAAATTTTGCATTGTATTTGATGTGAATAGGGACTGCTTTATCAATGCTGCTATTTAAGTGGACATAGAAGTTTGAAGTATAGGTGGCAGCTTTAGTTATAGAATCTGTTTAAGGATTAGAGTGGAATTTATTTGGGACATCAAGTAACTGAATAATGTTTGCTTTTGAGAAGTTCCTAAACACTGATGTATTTGCGAGGGAAGCACCAGCAGTTGTTAAAGAAAAGGTCACAGATTTATTGTCTGATTTAACAAGTGAGGATGGTACACATGGACTATGTAAGTAGTGGCTGTATTTGTGAGAACAAGATCAGAGGCATTGGGACCCCCTAGTGGAATGATTCCGTTTGTAAAAGGGAGTTAGCATTTATAATGTAAGTGTTGGACATGCTGACTATTAGCAGTGTAGGTCAGCCAATTTATTAATGTATAGTTGAAGTCCCTGGTCAAAAAGTGTTGAGTTTAATGTGGATTTCAGCTAAGGTGTTAAGATGGGTCTACTTCTAAATTTCGAACTTTCAAAATGTTGACGTTCTTGTGGTCGAGATCATAAGATCGACATTTGAAAGTTTGAACCGTTTAAATGGAAATCGCTGTACAGGGTGGAACAGTATATTTACAGTTTTCCTTGCTGTAGTGCAATCTCAGAGTTGGTATATTTCAAACTTTCAAAATGTCGATATGTTCTCGACCATAAGAAATTTGACATTTTGAGGGTTCAAAATTTATAAGTAGACCCGTTAAGATAGCTGTTGTGCTGAGAAGGGGACATAGTGATGTTCTGTAGCTAGCTACAAAGTGGTAAATGATTTTGTTTAATGTGATTTGCACATCTAGGTATTCACATTTGGTGTACCAAGGAATTCCCTATGATGTGATGATATGCTCGGCAAATACCGGTACTCCTCCCATGAAAAATGCTGCAGGTACTAAACCTAGGATTAGGGTGTGTTTTCATTTCTTTGACTATAACTAGACATTTTTAAATATTTTTATGTTGCAGGAGAGTCTCAATTTCAGGCATTTTGTAAAGACTCATGACATTGAGAAGAGCCACTTTAATGCATTCCAAATTAGAATTTCCTAGGTTAGAAAATACATCAGATGGACTCTACTTTAAAAAATACATTGTAGGGGACAGAAAGGTCTTAACCATAATGTAATGGTCTTGGTAAGGGAGGCCCAGATTATCCTTTGCAAAGTATGGAGCTTTGCCAGTCATCTTATTACAAGCTGACGCATACCACATCCCCTCCTAGAATGACATCAGCTACATAGCCCAATTATTAAAGCCAGTTGCCTTGTCTTTGAACCTCAGGATCATTCTATGTGATGTTAGAATACTATTCAAGACACTGACACATACACAGCAAGCTCAGCCATATACTTCTGCATGTCCCTTTGCGTAAAGTGCCCAAGGTCATTTACCCCCATGATGGAGTATTGCACATGCATTGGAAGCTCCAGTTGTCCTGCTGGATGTTCCTTTAGTTAGAGTGACTAAGGTCATTCACCCTAAAGTGAAACAATATCAGGCCATAATTGTATTTATCTGGATGGAAGGATCTAAGAGCCCATCTTATGTCCTGAATTCTGGCTTCAGAAAGATGGCTACTGTCACTCTGTTATCTAGCTTTGATATGATAGGGTCCATATCTCTGACAGTAGTCACCTATTGCTAAAACATTTCCATGGGTAGATACAGTCTCAGTGAGCCTTAAATTGGAGTCTGTGTCTAGTGGGTGTGTTCTATTAATAATGTAATTGTAAGTTGGTTTAGTGAAGGTGCTGTATGTGTACGCTTACCGAATATGTTTTATAGTGAGAAGGCAGCCTCCAAATTCAGTAAATACTTGTACCTGTCACATGTTGAATTATTGTACGGTAGCAATATAGAATTTGTTGATGAGCATGAAGCACTTGCTATACTGCCTGTGAAAATGTGAGGTATTGCCAGCTGTGCCAGGAGAGATGGGGCAGTGGATGTGTAACATATGGCAGCAGAGCTAGCTGGAATTTTGTAAAGAGTTATATGTCATTCGTATATCAAACTGATTTATACAGATGCTTGTGTTGAAAAATGTATTTGTAAAACATGTATTCAATGAGTTTTATACTAAAAGATCAAACTGTTAGCTTGAACTGAGTTTCCCAAGGGACAGGTTTCCTGGTTAGGAAAGTTGCTTTTTTTATTAGGAATTTGTGTTTTAACTGACTCATGAGACTTAACTGTACTTTTAAATGAGAGCGCACTTTTTTTCTAGTCAGTTTAAAAGTTTTTAAAAACATTCTTAAACTATTTTTATCTGTGGGTAAATTGTGTTACTTGTACTTTTGGGGTTGGAAAAGTGTATTAAAATGCTTTTTACTATGTTGTTTTTATTGGAACGAATTTACTTTTTGGGACTTTGAATTTTTACTGACTTGTGCTGTTTAGCTTCCCCAGGAAGGACGTACCATTTTCGCCTTCACCATGGAACAGTCTACTGGTACCACAGTTGTTCCTTCTTCCAGCCACAAAAAGAAAAAGTTAAGCAAGCAGCTTTTGCCACCACAGTAGACTAGCAGTTTGCCTCAGCCACAGGTGGGTATGGTAAAAGCTAGTTCCCTCAGACCACTCATCCTTTTCCCCTGGATACCTACAGCCACTATGGACCAGAGGTCAACCATATCCTCTGTGGCTGTTTGTGTCCTCTCAGCAGGCAACAAAGAAGCCACTCCTGTTAGTTATGGGAGAAGGGGCAGGGAAGATTCATTTGTATAGTATGAATGTTGTGCTCATCCCTGGGGAAGCTGCTGCTGCCACCATTAATATATATATATATATATATATATATATATATATATATATATATATATATATATATATATATATATATATATTTTTTGCGTTTGCCCCCAATTTTCCTGTCAAAAAGAAACGGAAAACTGCACAAGTCCCTCTTTATGGGAGTAGTTTATTAGGTCTGTCTCATGGTCTTGTTCAGGCTGTTGAGCCTTCTTAAAGGTGTTTTCTGGTAAAAAAAATGGAAAAAAATCCTCTTTTCCTGAAGAGATTTAAGATTCTGAATCTGAACAGGAAGCTGAAGGCATAGATGAAGTGTTTTCTCCTTATATTTCTGATTCAAACTTAGAGGAGAGCATGCTATCTAATCTCCCTGTGAGGGATTCTGTTTCTCGGAGACTGTCTTGAATGTGGCAGTGTTTTCAGTGGGAGAACAGTGAGGTTTCCCTGTCAGTAAATATTATGACCTGTTATAAATGGAATTTCCAGAAACTTCACCAGTCCCCTCAGTGCTGTCAGCATTTGAGAATGTATTTGTCAAAGCCTGTAGCTTCCCTAATATTCAGCCTTCTGCTCCTAAGAAAGGAGATATATTATCAAAACTTAAAAGATTGAGGAACTTTGTACATGCTCATTCCAGATCTGGCCCAGCAGGTATAGCTTTAGTTAATCCTACTGCTGCTAAACATTTGGTTAATTCCAAGTCTTCCCTTTCTAACAAGGATGGTAAAATAAGTATAGGAAAATAGCATATTTTTCTGCAGCTTTAATTTTCATAATTCTGAATTATCAGACTCGTTAAAGTTAATTCTGACTAATTGTGAACGTATTAGGAATGTTTTATCTACATTGCCTTCTTGTAATGAAAAATCTGCTTTGAATGGTTTAGTTTCTTCAGTTTAACAGGTCACTAATTGTTTAAAGTGTGTTTGAGTCTGTTGATACTTCTTCCATACTTTGGCCTCTGGTACTTGCCTGGCTGCAACATTAAAACCTCCCTGATAATGTAAAAAAATAAGATTTTGAATTCTCCTTTGGGATAGAAAGTAAGTGTTTGGACCCTTTGTTGCAGAAGTTATAAAAATGTGGTGGGATTGCTCAACTGATTCTGGGAATCTTAGATTTTCCATCCTTCCTTTTCCAAATTTTATGATGTATTCTCTAACTCACTACAGTTTTGGATAGAAACAAAATAAACATTCTCAGTAAAATGCTGATGTTGTGTCTTCGGCTTTTCCTGGTTAGGGGTTGCCACAGCGGAACTCCGGTCCGCTAATGATTGGCAGTAGATTTTTACGTGCCGAGTTGCCGGCCCTGACGCACAACCTTCAATGAAGGTACGCCCATTCATGCATGTCTCCACACAGAAGACGCTCTAGCTGAGAATCGGACAGGACAATGTCTTACTGTGAGGCGACAACGCTACCGCAGCACCACCACTGCAGTCTGATAACATTAAAAAAAACAATAGCAAGGAAGTTCCAAAAAGAAAGCAGGAACTCTACAGAACAAAGGACACTCAAGCAAGTCAATGACTTTATAAGGGTCCATGTCCTTCCACCCCACCCAGCCTTGACAGTCTCTTATTTCTTCCAAAAGGTCTCAATCTGTTTGTCTCCATCAAACAACAGATAGTGTCAGACAAATGGACTCTGAAGATCATTCAACAAGGTTACAGAATGAAGATGTTCCTTCTTCCAGGGAGTTATTTCTCATCCAGCAGATCGAAATTATCTAGTTCCCCCTGTCCTACAACACATGTCGTCTCAGGGAGTAATGGATCATAGAATCATAGGAAGCTGCTAGGCTAATGGCCCTAGGGCCCTTGCAAGCCTAGCCAAGTTCTTACCCTTATTTCCATGGTCAGCAGCTATTGACCCTGTCCAAAAGGGACACAGGTAGAACCCCCGGGGTGAATTTACGGTCACCCATCCAGTCCAGATTGCATTTGAGGAGGGCCAGTGAGGTGCTCTGTTTTCATGAAGTGGGTGTCCGTTCCAAAGGTGAACCTCTGGAAGACAAATCTGTCCCTTCTGCAGGTTTTATTAATGTCACATTCCAGTTTAAGGTCTTTGGTGTGAGTAACCAGTGTACCATTTGACTTATGGATATGCAGCATTTCCAAAAATGCTGGGTCAGAGACTGCCTTGTATACAAGACTGAGATCGCCTGTGAGTAGTCTGTATGAAACAGAATAAAGTGACAGTGATTTCAGACGGTCCCCATAGGACAAATGTTGAAGACCTAGAATTTTCCTTGTGAGGAACTTTTGTAGTCTCTCCAATTGCAGGATGTGCTTAGAAAGGTACATACCAAAAGGGGCATTGTACTCTATTATTGGCCTGATGAGGGAAGAATTCAGGGAGGTTATAACTTCTTTTTTTCTGGAGGCAGTGCCCTTACTTATGAAATGAGCAATATAGAATGCCCTTCTTACCACTGTGGAGACATGGTGGTCAAAGGTAAGGCCACTGTCAGCCTATGTGCCCAGGTTTCTCACCACTGAATGCGTACTTAAGTTGTTGCTATTGATGTGGTAGTTCACAGCAACCCCCCCCTTACTGAAAAGAATGATAATACTTTTTTTTTGCATTGAGTTTAAGGCCATGACTCGAGCACCAATCATTTGTTTGTGCAAGACTGTCTTGTAGGAGAGAGTTCCCCCTTTCCAGTTTGGGAAGGGTTTTTATTCATGGATGTTTTTGGAGCTGTGAAGATAGGTGAAGGCTGCCAGCCTAGCTAGATGTAATTTATAGATAATTCTGTCATTTGTAAATATTAATGTAAGCCACAGGCTTGTTCTCTTAAATGGAAGAAAATGCTGTTAGATGTGGAACTGCAAAAATGTAACAACAGTGCACTCTGCTGTAACAAAGCTGATAAGTCAAGCATTATGAAATTGTTTGATGTCAAAACTCGGAGCCGAGATTTGTACATATAATTTCTTTTATTACTCTGGCTTCCTGACCAGCTCCAAGATCAAAAGGGCCATTAACGTCCGAGTTTCTGTTAGCCTGGGAACCAGAAAGAAATGATGTCATCTGAAATGAATCAGTGGTACTGTGTTATCAATTTAAGGACAGAAAGAATGAAAGCAAGGGAGGATTTGTCTTGAGAGCATCCAACATCACCAGCACTGCCTATGTTCTATATGTAAGCTTATTTTAGAACTGTATTTTCTTTTAGAAATAGCTAGGAAATAGGAAGATTAGACAGTTGTTTTCTGTACTGATGTCAGAACTATTCTACTGTATTATTTTATACATTTTCCTGCGTCTGAACTCTTGACTAGCACTGTGTAGTACGAATTATTGTCTTATGTTTTTATTATTTGTTATTACATATTTTAAACCTTTCAACTGTGGCAGTTTTGTGTAAAGATAATTTAAGCTCTAGAGTACATTGCATGTATATAGTGATACTGGCCAAGCCACTCCAGTAAGCCTTGACTGTTCAGTTGTACTTGCCATTTGGATAATAGTATTGCACAGTATAATTGGACACCCTTTTATAAGGGCCTTTTGGTAGTTGACAAATATTAGAGGGTGGTGGCAGTGATTTCTACCGTATAGTCTAGGTAAAAGGGGCGACGCTGGAGAAGCTGTGCCAGACTTCCCCAGGAGTATCTGTGTGGTTGTATATAACTCTTATCTCAAAGTGTGTGTGTGTCAGCTACTTGGGCAGGGACCCAAAGCACTGCTTGGACAGAGAGGGTGCTGGAGGTTTTAGCTTGACCACCAGGCTGAGATCTGGACCCTATAGCTGTGCCAGTGGGGAGTCTTATTGGAGATCTGGAGAGAAAGGGAGAAACCAGCCCCAGACTGACTGACTGTGATCTGTGTGTGCTGTTAAGGGAAATTGTAGTTTACTGTGTATGAATTTATTGTCCTTTCCCTATATGGATGCCCCTCACTGGTGTTGGTGGTGAGGATTGAGGCTCCTTGATTGCTGGGCCAGTGGACGGGTGTCACATATTAATTGTTTGGCAGTGGTGGGATATCTACACCACGTATTAAATGGTTAGCAAATACTAATTTGCTTGTAGTGGTGTGGGTAGTGTTAATTCCTGTAGCTTGTATACAATGATCACTGAAGGTGTTTTTGTACTCTAAATCAGCTACGCAGTGAATACTCAGAGTTCAGATCACAATTGTTTTATTTCTTTTGTTAGCTTAGTTAGTCAGGGAGAGCAGGCAGCATGTCACCAGAGGAGTACGGAAAGCTGACAGGGAGCCACCTGGCTGAGATGTGCCAGGCTAGGGGACTGGTGCATGGAAACCTAACTAAGGCAGACATGATTGCAGCTTTGGTCACAGCTGCTTCAGAAAACAGCAGCCAGGAGGACAATCAGACAGGCAATGGAGATGTACCACACTCAGAGAATGGACAGCTCATCTTTCTGCAGAGGACTTAAAAATCCATGTGGAGCTAAAGAGACTTGGTCGGAGGCCAGACGTTTGGAAATAGAAGCAGCTGAGAGACTGAGGCATCTGGCGAGTGAGGGCAATGAGAAACTGTGACGTTTGCAGCCTGAGGAGAATGAGAAACTGCTTTGCCTGGAAGCTGAGGAAAAGGAAGGGCAGAGGCAGCATGAAAAGGAGATGCTGACTCTTTGCCAGAGTCATGGAGGTAACGGAGAAGGGAGTAACCAGACCCCAGAAGTACAAAATGTCAGTAAATTTCTTCCGCAGCTTGAGGGCGATAATTCTGATAGTTTCATTCATATGCTTGAGAGGGTATGTAAACAGTATGATGTTGACCAAAGGCTCTGGGTATGGTTCCTGACCCCCTTACTCAATGGTAAAGCTGTAACTGTGTTGTCTAGAATGTATGGCATTGACTGTTTTAATTATACTATTGTTAAGAACTGTTTGTTAGAATTATTTAAGCCAACACCTGAAACATATAGGAAAAAGTTCTTTGAGCATAGACGCAAGGCAGATGAAAGTGTGTGTGAGTATGTTGCCGAACTGAGCACTTATTTTCATAGGTGGATGAGTGGATATCAGGTCACCACTTTTGAAGGGCTGGCAGATGTTTTGGTGAGGGAACAAGCCCTTAGCACTTTGTCTGAGGACACGAGGATCTGGTTAGCTGATAGACAATGTGCTACTTCAGATGAGTTGGGAAAGAAGGGAGACCAATACCTAGCAAGCAGGGCATCCCTGCACAGAAAAGGGACCCCCAGTACTGCTCATGGGTGTAAAGGAACCCATGGTGGGCAGCCCAGACTGCACCAACAGAATCTGTCAGTAGCAGGGGAAGCCACTAGTCCAGGTACACATCCAGGACCTAGGGTTAAATGTTTTGAATGCAACCAATGGGACCATGTGGCATACAGATGTCCATGGAGGCAAGGTGGGGAACAAAAGTTGCGAGAGCCAGTAAGTGGGGAAGACAAAATGCCAGTAGTAGGTTGTCTTGAGACAACAAGGGTACTGAACTACCATCCTGCAGATGTCCTGATAGTGAAGGATTTGGATGAGGTAGTACCATGTGCTTATGCATTTACACACAATCAGGCTAGGAGACAATCATGTGGGTCTGGTAGCCTGGGCGAGACCCCGACAGACTGCATACTTGTAGCCAGGACTGGTGAGATAGTTACTTCAGGGAGGGAGCTACTCTGTAGCAGTGAGACTGAGGGTGAGCCACAGCTGCTTGTGAGTACCGATGTTGCCTTGGACAAAGTGGCTGCAAAGGTAGAGGTGAGTAGTAATACCCAGGCTGACAGTGAGGCACCACTGTCAGAGGATGCCAGATTTCCTGTGGAATGGGAGCTGGAAAGGGTTACAATGAGAGTTGAGACAGGCTCAACTTCTCAGACCCTACATTGCAAGGCCTGAGGCAGGTAGCTAGTGAGGGACCTGATTCTCAAGGGAAGGGGGGAATCTGTATACTGGGACAAAGGGTTACTGCATAGAGAGTGGACCCCTGAGGGAGGGCTAGAAGGTGAGAGCATACTGCAGTTGGTAGTGCCAAGATCCTACCATCTGACGCTTCTAGCCTTAGGCCATGATATCCCCTTTGCAGGTTATATGGGTAAAAAACATACAAAGAGATGTATTATGCAGAACTTCTATTGGCCTGGAGTTTCCAGAGATGTAATAGGGTACTGTAAGACCTGTGAGCAGTACCAAAAGGTAGGCAAGGCAGGAGACATGGTGAAAGCCCCTTTGATGCCTTTGCCTGTTATTGAGGAGCCATTTCAGAGGGTAGCTATGGATATTGTGGGGCCTCTGAGTACCCCAAGTTCTACAGGGAAGAAGTATATCCTAGTGGTAGTAGATTATGCTACAAAATACCCTGAGGCAGTGGCTTTGTCCTCTATTGAGGCAGAAAAGGTGGCAAATGCTTTGTTAGAGATTTTCAGCAGGGTAGGTTTCCCAAAAGAAATACGGACTGACAGAGGTGCCAATTTCATGTCAGACCTGCTGGCTGGCTTGTCTGTGGAAGTACTGAGGGGGTGAAGCATCTGAAGACCACCCCCACCATCCCCAGACTAATTCTCTTGTCGAGAGGTTAAACTCTACAATCAAGTCTATGCTACCTGCATTTGCAGACCAGTTTAAGAGTGAGTGGGACAAATATTTTCCCCATCTGTTGTTTGCTTACAGAGAGGTTCTCCAGGAATTCACAGGTTTTTCACCCTTTGAGTTGCTGTATGGGCATAGGGTGAGGAGACCTCCAGATTTAATTTGAGATGAGTGGGAAGGTGAGTTATGGCATATGTCCTAAACCTCAGGGCAGGGCTCAGGGAATTCATGGGCTTGGCCCAAGAGAACCTGGCAGAAGCCCAACAAGAGAAAAATGTATGTTATGACAGGGATGCTCGAGCTAGAGAGTATGCTGTAGGGCAAGCAGGTAATGGTTCTCATTCCTGTCAGACACAACAAGCTGCAAGCAGCTTGGGAGGGACCCTACAAGGTGGTAAGAAAGGGAAGTGATGTTAACTACATGGTAGAACCTCTAGGCAGGTGGCAGGAGCACAAGTAGTGCCATGTTAACATGATTAAACCTTACCATGATAGGGAGGCTCTTATGCTGAGTATTTGCAGTAGCTTGCAGGAGAAGTCTGAGAGAGATCTGGTGACTGATATCAGTGAGGCTCGGATAGACACCTCAGTGGGAGGGATAGCAGTTTCCCACCAGCTGTCTCCTACCCAAGTTTGAGAAATCCAGGCAGTGTTACAGGAGTTTGGGGACATGTTCACTGGGAAAACAGGGTGCACCCACCTGGTACAGCAGCAGGTGGATACAGGACCCCAAGGGCCTATTAGGCAGGCCTGTTATAGTGTGCCTGAGAGAGTCAAACAGACTCTGTGGGAGCAGATACAGGAGGTGTTGGAATTGGGGGTAATTCAAGAGTCCAACAGTCCCTCGGCCTCCCCATTGGTGATGGTGCCAAAGAAGGATGGCAGCATCAAGTTCTGTGTCGACTACAGGAAATTAAATAGTCACACAGAGTCAGATGGTTTCCTCATGCCTAGGACAGATGAGGCCCTAGAGCAGCTGGGTGGGGCTAAGTATCTTACAACCATTGATCTTAACAAGGGTTACTGGCAGGTGCCCTTGACTCCCAGTGCTAAAGAGAAGTCAGCCTTTGTGACTCCTTTCGGCTTGTATGAGTTCACAAAGATGCCTTTTGGGATGAAAAATGCTCCAGCAACTTTTCAGAGGCTGGTGGATCACATCCTAGCAGGAGGGTTTGCCCTTGCTTATCTAGATGATATTGCTATCTACAGCCATTCCTGGCAAGAGCACCTTCAGCATGTCCGGGAGGTGCTGGGCAGACTACAGAGGGCAGGATTGACCATTAAGCCCAGCAAATGACAGGTGGGTATGGCAGAGGTCTCCTACCTGGGGCATAGAGTGGAGAGTGGGTAAGATCAGGCCAGAACCTGCCAAAGTAGAAGCCATTCAGGCATGGCCTGCACCTCTTACCAAAAGGCAGGTGAGGGCATTCTTAGGGACAGCAGGATACTACAGAAAGTTCATCCCAAGTTATAGTACCATAGCTGCTCCTCTCACAGACCTGACAAGGAAAAACAGGCCAAATAAGGTAGTGTGGACCCCAACATGTGAGCAGGCATTCCAGGAGCTTAAGGAAGCTTTGGGAGGACCCCCTGTGTTGGCCAATCCAGATTACAGCAAGGAATTTGTTGTGCAGGTGGATGCTTCAAATCATGGGGTGGAAGCTGTACTTAGCCAGATTTCTTCAACGGGAGAAGAACACCCAGTGGTTTATCTCAGTCGTAGGTTCCAACCCATGAAGGAATGCTATGCAGCTGTCGAAAAGAAATGTCTATCCATAGTGTGGACACTACAGTAACTTCAGCCTTATCTGTATGGAAGAAAATTCACTGTAGTGACAGATCACAATCCCCTAACATGGGTAAACAGAGCCAGCCAGCAAAATGCCAAGTTGCTAAGATGGAGCCTAGGGTTGCAAGCATATGATGTGTCAGTGCAACACCGCAGTGGGATTAGCAATGCCAATGCAGATGGGCTCTCAAGACAGGGAATGGGGTACGATATACTCAGATAGACCTTAACCCTCTTAAGTAAAGTTTCTCAAAGGTCACTTGAAAAACTAGCTTCAGTTTTCCAGGGGGGGGGGGGTATCTGTGAAGATAGGTGAATGTTGCCAGCCTAGATAGAATTTGTAGATAATTCTGTCATTTGTAAATATTAATATAAGCCACAGGCTTGTTTTTTTAAATGGAGGAAAATGTTGTTAGATGTGGAACTGCAAAAAATGTAACAACAGTGTACTGTGCTGTAACAAAGCTGATAAGTCAAGCATTGTGAAATTATCTGATGTCAAAACTCTGAACCAAGATGTCTGTTTTGAGGTTGGAGTTAATGGCTAGAATTTGCATGTATAATTTCTTTTATTGCTCTGGCTTCCTCACCAGCTGCAAAATCAGAAGGGCTATTAACCTCTGAGTTACTGTTAGCATGGGAACCAGAAACAAATGATGTAATCTGAAACGAATCAGTGGTACTGTGTTATCAATTTAAGGGCATAAAGAATGAGAGAGTATTTAGCATTTGTCTTGAGAACATCCAACATCACCAGCACTGCCTGAGTTCTATATGTAAGTTTATTTTAGAACTGTGTTTTCTGTTAGAAATAGCAAGGAAATAGGATGATTAGACAGTTGTTTTCTGTACTGATGTCAGAGCTATTCTAGTGTATTATTTTATGTATTTTCCTGTGTCTGAACTCTTGACTAGCACTGTGTAGTAAGAAGTATTGTCTTGAGTTTTTATTATTTATTATTAAATATTTTAAACCTTTCAACTGTGGCTGTTTTGTGTAGAGATAATTTAAGCTCGAGAGTACATTGCATGTATATAGTGATGCTGGCCAAGCCACTCCAATTAAGTCTTGACTGTTCAGTTGCACTTACCATTTGAATAATAATATTGCACAGTATAACTGGACACCCTTTCATAAGGGCATTTTGGTAGCTGATAAATATTAGTGGGTGGTGGCAGTGATTTCTACTGTATAGTCTGGATAAAAGGGGCACAGCTGGAGAAGCTGTGCCAGCCTTCCCCAGGAGTGTCTGTGTGGTTGTATATAACTCTTATCTGAAAGTAAGTGTGTGTGTGTGTGTGTGTGTGTGTGTGTGTGTGTGTGTGTGTGTGTGTGTGTGTGTGTCAGCTACCTGGACAGGGACATGAAGCACTGGTTGGACAGAGAGGGTGCTGGAGGTTTTAGCTTGCCCACTATATCTGATATCTGGACCCCGTAGCTGTGCCAGTGGGGAGTCTTATTGGGGATCTGGAGAGAAAGGGAGAAACCGGCCCCAGACTGTGATCTCTGTGTGCTGTTAAGAGAAATTGTACTTTACTGTGTGTATTTATTATCCTTTCCCTATATGGATGACCATCACTGGTGCTGGTGGTGAGGATTGAGGCTCCTTGATTGCTGGGCCAGTAGACAGTCATCACAGAAGCCAAAAAAAAATAAAGAAAATGCATGGAGAGCAGTTCTGCCTCTTTCTTTCCTGAACCAATTTGTAATAGTTCTCTTGTTCAAAATTCAGTTACTTAACAACCTGTTTACCCCTTATTCCTCATTTAAATTTTCTTATAAATATATTTTAAATCTAGTCTTATCACATTCATATTCATCCATATTTTAGGTGTTTCTTATTGTGATCCAGACCCAAACAACCCTGTAGTTCTCTGCCTTACCCTTTGGAATGTCCACAGCTCCAAGTTTCACAAAATGCCCTAACTCCAGTTAAAGTTCATTGCAGGCTACAGGGTATCCCAATTTTTCCATATTCCATATTTAGATGACTTCCTCATCTTTGCAGAGTCTTTTTTGAAAGTGCCAGGAATCTCTGCTTTGGGTGAGACATCTCTTGCATGAGTTGGAATTCCAAGAGAACCTTCAGAAATGTCTGTTGACTCCAGCGCACAGGACTGTGTACATAGGTGCCTACTAGACATCTTAGTCAAGAGATTTTCTTCCACAGGGAAAAAATGGATCTTTATCTAGATCTATTTTAAGGATTTTTACCCAGACTTCAGTCTCTGCAAGGGATTAATTTGGGATTCTTGGTCTTATGGCATCTATTATTCTCTTGATACCTCTGGCAAGACTCCACACAAGATACAGTAGTATCTGAGGTCACTTTGGTCCCAGCACCAGCAGCCTTTATCTTTTCAAATTTTAGTTCTGGGATTTGTCAAAAAAGAACTCACTTGATGGCAACACAAAAGATCCCTAAATCCAGGTCTCTTCCTCCCCTGGCTGGAGACATGAAAGATCCCTAATTCAGGTCTCTTCACCTGGCTGGAGACATGAAAGATCCCAAAATCCAGGTCCCCCCTTCATCTGCAAAACAGTCAGTCACCACAAGTTCTTCAGACTGTTCTTAGGGAGCAGTGTTGAGGGATAAAAGTGCAAAGCATCTAGGACAAGGACAGATACAAGCACATAAATACAAAGAAGATACTTACTCTTATCAAGGCCCTCAGCTCTCCGAATCAGCTTTATTCCACAGGATCTGTTAAAGTTATTACATTAAAGTTATTACAGACAGTACCATAAGATCAATTTAGAGCAAATAATAAAACTAATTATTTATTGGGGGGGGGGCATTACCCCACACCCCCTGCTAATTACACATACCAACTCAGAGATTGCATAACAGCTGAGCAAGAGCAAATTCCCCGAACTCTCTGTAATGTGATCTCAGCCAAAATGCAGCTGGCTAAAACACCATTAAGAAGAATGTTTGTTCATATGAGCAATCGCTGTTATTTATATCACTAAAAAAGTGTTCGCTGTCTTGACCTGTTTATATATATATATATATATATATATATATATATATATATATATATATATATATATATATATATATATATATATATATATATATATATATATATATATGTGTGTGTGTGTGTTTGTATGTTTAATTACATACACCTGGATATCAAATAAGTGTGTGCATTCGTATAAATATATGTATTTGTGTGTCTAGATAATGCATATATATTTAATATATTTAAAATACATATAGTGCATATATAAATATGTAGATTTGATGTAGCTATACACTGATATGTATCAGTCTCAGTTTATTCTTATTAGGAAAACCATCCTTGTTACAAAGTAACCTTTTAATGTTCTTATTTTTGAACACAAACTTGGGATGTTCCCCCACAATATTTGATTTTCTCTTCCTCTTTGGATCGGCCAAAATTTCTTGATGATGTCATAGATCTGTTTATTATGTGTACTATACGTAAGTATACAATTCGTCTGGTGTGTTCCTTTTTGTTTACTGTCATTATTTACATTTTCTCCTACCAATGTATCTGCTCTACGAAAATATGGACGTCCTTTGGTAGAGCTCAATAAACCTGGTTCAGTTCTCAAAGTACGTTCCTTATCCCTGTAGCCTCTGTCTTGCAGATGTACATGTAGCAGCATACATTCCTTATCAAAGGTGTCCTCTTCTGTACACAATGTTGACAGTTGAACCATCTGATTTTTCATGACATTCTTGAAAGTAAACCCTGGATGCATGCTACTTCTATGTAAGTAGTGTTTTTTTCCAGGTACTCTTTCTATGAATACCAGTGTTTAAACCTTGGTCAGGTTCATAGTAGAAGTTAACATCTAGGAATTCTACTTCTTTCTTTGAATGGTTTACAATGAACTTTAAAAATTCAGTCGATGTATTAAGATATTCTGTGAACAATAATGACTCCTCTTCTCTGCCTTTCCTCAGCATAAAAATATTGTCCACGAAACGTCCGTAGTAAAATACATTGTGGACCCAGGGGTTGGTTTCATTCAGCACCTTCCTTGTTTCCCAGTGTGCAAGTACCAGGTTAGAATAACTGTTTGCACACGGGATGCCCATGACCACTCTCCATGTTTGTAGGTAACCTGTATTGCTATATATGTTGTTACCCAGTATTAAATCACGCAAGCAACAAACCAAGTCTGCTTTGTATCCCATGCTGGAAGAAAGATCTCTAATGGCTTCAATTCCATATTCATGTGGAATAACTGTGAATAAGTTGCTGACATCCATAACTCACCAGTAGCAACTCTGCAATGGATCCCATTATTTGTGTCTTCTCAAACAGTTTCTTCAAGAAACTACCTGTATCTTTAATTACCATGTCGACTCTTGCTAGTAGTTGTTTTAACTCGCTTTCAACAAATATGGACAAGGTTTCGGTCACCAATCCTCTTCCCGCAACAATAGGTCGAAGTGGGGGATTCACAGGGTCCTTATGAATTTTAGGTAGCCCACTTATTGCTGGAATCATTGGATTGGCTACCTCATAAAAGTCAAAAAGTTCTTTTGTTATTCTTCTCTCTATCAATAATTCATATATGGTATCCTGAACTTGTACGGTCATCCTTTCCTGCATACTTTTACTTATAACATACATCCTGCAACATCAACAACATTTTTTGTCTATACCATTCGGCATCCATTACTACAATGGCTCCTCCCTAGTTGGCTGGCTTTATTACAATATCTTCTCTTCCTTTGAGTTGCATTAATGCTTCCTTTTCCTGTTGTGTCATATTGTAAAAATGACTTCCATTGGCGCCACTTTTTTCTCAGAGTATACAGGGATAAGGAACTTACTTTGAGAACTGAGCCAGGTTTACTGAGATCTACCAAAGGACGTTCCATATTTTCGTAGATCAGGTACATTGATGGGAGCAAATGTAAATAATGACAGTAAACAAAAAGGAACGAACTAGATGAATTGTGTACTTATGTATAGTTTAGATAATAAACCGATCTGTGACATCATCAAGAAATTTTGGCCGATCCTAATGGAGGATGAGAAAATCAAAAACATTGTTCATAGGTTCATAGGTTCATACTAGGCTATCTGCCCGAGGGCATTTACAAGCCTAGCCCATCGTTTTGTGGCTTACGCCACCCCTTTAGTATGGGGAACTATACCCATTATTTTGCTGTGCCTCTGTCGAGCAGTGACACTGAGGTAATCCCTGGGGTATATCTGCGATCTCCCATCCATTGGTCAAGATTTCTCTTGAACAAGGCCAGCGAGGTGCTCTGCCTCACATGTACCGGGATTTTGTTCCACAGCATAGGGAGTCTTTGGGTGATGAATCTATCCCTCCAGCACGTCCTATTAATAGCCGTGTCGAGGTTTAAGTCTCCCCTTGTGGCTCTGATGGATCTAGATTTTTGAGGTGAAGCATATTCATCAAATCTGGGTTTGACATGGCCTTGTATGTTAGGCAAAGGTCACCTCTGAGCAAGCGTGCGACTGAATAGAGCTGGAGTTCTTTCAGTCGGGCAGCATAGGACAGATTTTTGAGACCCTTTATCCTTTTGGTGAGGAACTTTGTGGCCTCTCCAGCTGCTGCAAGTGTCGGGTCAGATACATCCGAATGGGGCATTGTACTCAATCATTGGTCTGATGAGTGATGAGTAAAGGGAGACTATGACCTCCCTTGATCTAGATGAGAATCCCTTCATGATAAGGTGGGCAATGTAGAAGGTCTTCCTAACTACTTTAGCTACATGGGTGTCGAATGACAGACTACTATCAACCTGGGTCCCCAGGTCCCTGATAACTTCTTCTGTGCTCAGTGGATTGCCACCTATTTGGTAGCTAGGGTAACCTTGTTTTTCCCAAAGGGTATGACTATGCATTTTGGCATTTAACTTCAGGCCGTGGCTCTGGCACCAGTTATCCGTTTCTGTGAGACCCTTCTGAAGGATATCTGTGTCAGATGTGTTTTCTACTATGGCGCCCAGTTTGCAGTCATCTGCAAACTTTGTCAGCCATAACCCTCCTGTGTTTGCTTGTACTGGAAAAGTAGATGCCAAACAAGAGTGGGCCCAGGACTGAGCCCTGTGGGACACCACTTGTGACAGGCTTTGAGTCTGACATGGCGCCAGCAACTCTGACCCTGTGGGTTCTGTCACTCAGCCAGTTTGCAACCCATCTTGTGATGTATGGGTTAACATTTAAGCTGATGAGTTTTTCAATGATACCCGAGTGGGGTATTGTATCAAGGCCTTAGCCAGATCAAGGTAGGCTGTATGGACTGCCTTTCCTCATCAATGGCTTTGGTGACTGTTTGAAGAAGTCAACCAAGTTTAAAAGGCATGATCTGCCTTTGACAAAGCCAAACTGGGTTGGATCCAAAGTCTGCAAATTCCCTATGTCTTTATTTATGAGGTCCATTATGATCCTCTCCATGGCTTTGCAGATAAGGCTTGTCAAGCTAATGGGCCGGTAATTTCCAGGGTCGGTGGAGGCACCGCCTTTGTGAAGTGGGACCACAGTTGCAGTGCGCCACTCCCTGGGTATGTATCCAGAGGTAAGACTTTGATTAAACAGCTGTCCTAGCTGTGGGTTTTAATTCCTCATTGAGTTCGTGGAGCACACAGCCGGGGACACCATCAGGTCCCATGGATGCTGTGTTTTTTGCTTTGGAGAGAGCAGTTCTCACTTGGGCTGGAGATGTTTGGGGGCTGCAATCGCTTGGTATAGATATCTCTCCTTTGGGGAGGGAGAAGTTTGCACTGAACCTGTCAGCCAGTATGTTGGCAATGTCTGTAGGATCAGTAATCTTCACATCATTTTGAACTAGTTCTGAGCATATCTGGGAGTTTCCTCCTAGGTTTCTAACACAGCTAAAGAAGGCCTTATGATTGTCTTTTGAGTCTTTAGCTATTTTTCTCTCAAATTTGCTTTGGATGATTTTATGAGAGCTCTTAGTTCTTTACTTATAGTGATCAAGGGTGTCTTACCTTTTAAGGATTTTGCTCTATCTTATAGTAGCTTCCTCCTTTTATTGTAGAGTTTGTTTATGGCTGGGGTCCACCAGACTGGACGCTTGCCTTTGGTACTAAGAGTCTTTGTTTTGTTTGGGATTGCCTTATCCATGCAGTCCTGCAGGTGCTGGTAGAAGGTGTTTGTAAGTGATTCAGCGGCTTGAGTACTGTTTTCCTCACTCGGGGCCTTAAAGGAGACCACACTAGTCTTTAGAAGTGTGAAGTCTGCTTTTGAGAAGTTCTTTACTGTGGTCTTTTATTTCAGGTGGGGTGGAATGAGGACCTCCAGCGAGATTAGTTTGTGATCTGATCTCACCAGTGAGGGGTATACTTCCGGTGTTGAACATTGTGCTCCCATGTTCGTGATGATGAGATCAAGTATGTTATCTCCTCTTGTGGGATGGTGACTAGTTGTTCCATGGCATTTGAGTTTATGAATTCCAGGAACTTTTGGGCTAGGGTGTTTGGGCTTGAGTAGTGTTCCCAGTCTATATTAGGGTAATTGAAGTCACCTAGTATGATGGTGTTTGGTGATACATTTATCCCCTCTAGTGTTTTCAGGAAGGCCATGTGAGGTTCCTGAGTTTGTGAGGGTGGCCTGTAACATGCTACAATTTGCAGAGCAGTCTTGCCTATGGTTAATTGCACCTGGATGGTCTCCGATGCATCGTGCGTTGCCACCAGTCTTGAGGTGTGGGTGTCCTTGATGAATATGGATATT
The DNA here is from genome assembly GCF_019279795.1 of Protopterus annectens. Lineage (NCBI taxonomy): Eukaryota > Metazoa > Chordata > Ceratodontiformes > Protopteridae > Protopterus > Protopterus annectens. The sequence continues at coordinate 273,415,364 of NC_056738.1, read as the reverse complement.
TTTTTTTTGGTTTCTTGGTATTGTCCGGATTTTGGGGCCGGAACGCATGATATGAGGTAAAACCTGATAGCGCTGGGGTGCTCTCAGGAGCCTTGAACCAGGTTTCTGTCACAGCACAGACATCGATGTTCTCCATACTGAGAAGGGCCTCGAGTGCGTGCATTTTGAGATTTAGACTTCTGGCATTGAGCAGCATTACCCTTAGTTTTTTTCCTTTTTTGTGTTCTAGGGTGGTAGGTTTAGAATTTGAGCCTTGCCTAAAAAGGCACTATGGGGTGGCAAGAGCCTTTGCCAATATCCGGAATCCCAGGGGTGACAGGTGCAAGCCGTCCCTTGCGAAGCAGCGTGGCTTGTCCAGCATGTCATCCCAGGCAGACAGATACTGGATCCCCTTTGAATGACACCAGTGTTTAAGCCAATTGTTAAAGCTGATCATCTTATCTCTGTATTGTGGCATCACTCTTGGTGAAGGTAGGATACTGCTCAAGGTCAGGGTCATACCTGCCTGGGCTACATAATATGTATAGTTTAGATAATGTGGGGGAGCATCCCAAGTTTGTGTTAAAAAATAAGAACATTAAAAGGTTACTTTGTAACAAGGATAGTTTTCCTAATAAGAATAACAAACTGAGACAAGGTACACGTAAATGCGGAAGATGTAAAGCATGTCAATATATTGACACTAATAATTCCTTTATACGTCCTATCACTCGAACAGTTTATGATTTTCGAGTTTCAGCTACCTGCAATAGTCAACATTTAGTTTACCTGGTGACCTGTCAACAGTGCCAAGCTTTTTATGTGGGGAAAATAGACCGGCATTTTAAAGGCAGGGTTTTAAGACATGCAAGGGATATTTCGCATTTAGACAGCAAAAACAGTCTAGCTGGAGACATCTTAGCCATCCCCACACATATGTTTTGTTTCCAAGCTATAGAACGTTTACCTGAGAATACAAGAGGAGGTGATGCACAGAATCACACAGAAACTTGTGGATAATGAATCTAAAGGCACATAGATATATCCAGTTATATACGGAATGGTTCCTTTAAAACCAATACTGAAAAATAACTGTTGGCTAAATCCTAGGGGCTTGTTCACTTTTCATTCAGACTATTGGATACAATTTGATTGGATAACATGAAGGTGTGTCTTACAAAAAAAAAAAATGATTGGTTAATACCACTATATCTAGTTCACCAAACTCAAATTATTCACGATCTGAAGAAGGCAACCCTACTGAAAGCGCTTATCGTACTTTGAACTAAGCCTAGAGGTTTTTATTTTATCTACTTAACTGGTTTTAATACTTCAATTAAAGGAAGACTTTACATTTCATAGCTGTGGTGGTGACCTTGTGTTTTTGTTTAGCTCATTTGCCTCTTTACTGAGACGCCTCTAGCAGTTACAGATTTTTTTTTGGTGTTCATTTGTTGTTCTTAGTAACTAGTCAGATGCTGAATTATGTCATCATCTACCACGGGATGTATTTTTTTCCCATAATCATCCAAAGCAGCCTTGTATACTTCCCTGCTATTCATATCTGGAGACCTTTTAGCAAATGTGATCAAGAAAGCAGTAGAAGATAATTTGCCTAGAATCTTCCTTGTTTTAAATAAAACCGCTTCAAGAGTTCAGATGTTCCAAAAATGTAGTACATCAAAACGTCATTTCTGCTAACACCTGCAGCCTCAGAATATCCTGCAGTGGATAACCTGCAAAACACTGGCCTGTCATAGCAGACCAGCATTACATTTTAACTTAAAGCATACTGTCTCTGTCCATCTCCCTGTTGCAGCTGCTCACACACCTCAATTAACGTTGCTAGTGCAACCTGAAAAATACAGAAATATCTCACTCTGCAGTGGTTTGACCCCTTCCCAGAAAACTGGTTTATTGCATGGTTAGAACACTAGCCTTCCTCAGAGAAGTGCATACCATGAAAGAAGAAATGATCACGTCTGCTGTGGTGGCCTAACTTCTTCATGTTGTACATCTTAAAAATAATGGCAATAAAACAAACAAAAACTGATACATAGTACTAAATAATATGGCAGTTTCCATCAAGTTTAATATGTCCCTATAGATCAACTAAACTACACTTGCAATTCATGTTCAGTTGAGAAAAAGGCATATCTAACAGATTCATGGATTCATAGATTGTTTCTAGGCTAAAGACCCGGGTTGGGGGGCCTTTCTAAGCCTAGCCAAGTTTTCCTGAAAGAAAAATACTGTCCTGTATTCAGATAGGACATTGAAGGCCAGGCATTTATAAATTACCTCTGTCCCTAAGAGACATGGGTGGCAGACCAGGTGTAAATTTCCTATTGCCCATTCACTGGTCTAGGATGCACTTAAATTGGGTAAGAGACAAACTCTCCTTTACATGGATGGGAAACCTTTCCCATAGGAGGGGCAGTCCCTGGGACTCATCTGTCTCTCGAACATGTTCTGTTTAAATCACAGACAAAATTCAGGTCCCTCAACCTTGTATTTCTGGTACTGTTTGACTTACGAATATGTAGGAGATTCATAAGTGTGGGGTTTCCAGATGCCTTGTAAGCCAGACATAGTTCACACCTTAGCAGTGTATAGGAGACTGAGTGGAGAGAAAGGGCTTTAAGGCCATCTGCATAAGACAAGTTTGTATTCTTTTTGTAAGAAACCTCTGAGGTTGCTCTAGTTGCTGCATAGGGTCTATATTAAATCAGTGAACGCTTAAAATAGCAAAAGCTGATTTATCGACCTTTTAAGAGCGAATGCTGACAATCCTGAAGACAGTGAAAAGCGATTTTTTTCTCAGGGAAAAAGAAAATCGCTGGACAGTTTTTGGGACTTTGCCATTTCCTCCACTGTGGTGCAGTCTCGGAGTTGGTATAATTAGGTTGGCGGGGGATATGGTGGGCACAGTGGGGGGATGAAGCTTCCCACTTTGTTTTGCGTTTTGAACTTTTTTTTTTTGGTGGAACAGTGATTTTTTTCCCTGGGAAAAAAATTGCTGTTCCTTGAATTTGAGATTGTCAGTTTTCACTCTTAAAGGGTCGATAAATCAGCGTTCACTATTTTAAGCATTCGCTGATTTAATATAGACCCGCTGTATATGCCTGGTCAGGTAGATGTCAAAGGGTGCATTATGATTGGAGGGATAAGGGTGGAGTACAGTGGGATAATGACCTCTTTGGACCTGGATGCCATGTCCTTACTTATAAGTTGGGAAACAGAAAAGGATTTTCTCAACTCTGTGGCCAGGTGGTGGTCAAAGGTAAGGCTACTGTCTATGTGCTTACCCAGATCCCTGACCTCTGGGTCAACTATGGACATATTATTAACATGGTAATTAGCTGGCATGGTTGACTTCCCATAGGGTACAGTTATGCATTTCTTAACACTGAGTTTAAGACCATGGCTTTGGCAGCATTTCTTAATCAGAGATGAACCTTCTGGAAGAATGCTAATGTCTGCAGTGGAGTTGATAAGAACACCCAGCTTGCAATCATTTGTAAACTTAGTTAGTCATAAACGTTCGGCATTTGCTAACATTTCAGAGAAATAGATGCCAAAAAGGTGTGGGTCCAGTATTAAGCCCTGCAGGACTCTGCTACTGATTGGCCTTGTAGTGGAGGTGGCCTCACCTAGTTTGACCTCCTGGGTCCTATCAGTGAGCCAGTTGGCTATCCAGTGGGTAATAAAAGGGTTTATACCTAAATTAGTGAGCTTGTCTATGATGCCTTAGTTGGGGTATTGTATCAAAAGCCTTGGCCAGGTCTTTGTAAGCTGTGTGCACAGTCTAACCTTCATCCATTGTTTTGGTGACTCTCTCAAAAAGTCCACTAGATTTAATAGGTATGACCTTCTTTTAACAAAGCCAAACTGTGATAGGTCCAGTGTTTGCAGGTTACCGATCTCCTCATTTATCATATCCATGATGAATCTTTCCATGGCCTTACATTTGAGGCTTGTAAGACTTATGGGCCTGTAGTTACCCCGAGCAGTGGTTGGACCTCCTTTGTGAAGCAGAATGACTGCAGCTATCTTCTGTTCCTTTGGTACAAAACCTGACTGAAAGCTCCACTTGAAAATTGATTCAATAGACTGGATAGGTCATGTTTCATGCAATTTATTAAAACTCCTGGGAAGTTATCATTGCCCATTGATGCAGTGATTTTGACACTGGAAAGTGCACTGATGGACCTGTTATCAAGTAATGGTGGGGGGTGTGCAATATTTCATTTGGGCTGTTATGGGGATGTTGGGGGAGGAATGTGAGCTGAACCTGTCAACCAAAATGTTGGCAGTGGCCTCCGGTTCAGTCTGGGTGATGCCATTTACAATTAGTTCTGCTCATTGCTGTGTAGTTCCCCTGAGGTTATGCACATAGCTGTAGAAAGCTTTGTAGTTGTTCTTTGCCTGAGAAACTCTTTTTCTTCAAATTTAACTTTTGCAGTATTAAGTAACCCTCTTAGCTGCCTGTTTAGATTGCTCACGGTGCTTTTAGTATGTATGTATGGCTTTGCTCCTCCTTTGTTTGGCCAAGATTCTTTTTCTTTTGTTGTATAACTGATTGAAATTGTAATTCCACAAGGGTGGCTTGCTTTTTGAGTTTGCCTTGTTCTTAATAAGAGTGGGCACAGCTCACTGTATACAGCTGTCATTATGGCTGTACAGAGATTTTGTAAATAGCTCTGCATATGTTATGGTGTTTACTGGGTTTGGGGTGTTTGGAATTTAGCCAGGGTTTTACTTAGAGAGAGAAGTTAGCATTGGAATAGTTCCTGAAGGTTTTCGGTTTCACTGGATCCCCGGATTTAAATTTTATTTTAAGTAGTACTGTCTTCAGAAGCTAATGCAAACCTTTCTTCTGCAGTCACTTGTGATTGCATTGAGTATTTTGGAACTCTTGCAAACTTTTACTTCTACCCCTCACCTTTCTTTAGTGTCTAAAATTTCTACCTCAGACAGCCTAATGCTTTTTGTTCATCAATAAACAGTTGACACAACCTGCAAGGAAAAAAAATCTTAAGTTGAGATGGATAAGTAGACTTAACCTCTTTGGAGGGTATTGACATATGACCTTTAGGAATCATATCTGCTGTTTAAACCTTTGGAGAGAATAGTCATTCAAAACAATATACTGCAGACATATTTGTTTTGTGTGTAATGATTTAAATCACATTTTTATGTTTTTAAGATCTCTTTTTTTGCAAGACAGTAGAACAAAGATAAGGATAAAGAGTTGAAAAGAGCTCAGGTCTAATAGAGATGAGTCAGGTCATAAAGTTTTATCTGCCGATCTGATTTTGAAAATTGTAGGTGAGAGAATGCTCCATCTGTTTCATTCCTGCTCATATTTTTTTTGTGGCTGTTATAGTTGTCTCAAAGGGGAGGTCTTCCATCTGTTCAAAATTAGACCTTCTGTAAGAGTAGTGCCCTTCAACCTGTCTGTGAACAGGTAGGCCACAGCAGAATGCCCCTCTTATGGCTACTCCACAGAGCTCATTTGCGCATCTGCTAGATAAAGACTATCCTGTGATGGGCAGACTTAAGCCGGAGTATGCATTCTCCACCTTTTTCCCCGAGTACCTTAAACTATAGCTGCTGCGTTTTTGGAGACTGCTGGTAGCTGCACATCGACCAGACTCTGGAAGGGGTTGCCTGATGGGGACTTTAAATTTCAGTTATAGTTGTCTAACTATGTCTTTGATTGCTAACGTTGCCACGTATCATGTACACAATACTGTGGCTGGTATAGCCACAGAATCTGGCACCAGATAAGCTGCACCTGGATACATTTCCTGTGTTTTGTCAAAAATACCACTACAACCTCTGAAAGGCCCAGTTTGATCAGATATTATTTTGGCCTAGATATTAAAGCTGTACTGAAGAAGATGGAACAGAAGGACAAGGCTGACACTGTCATTGGATTTCCTCTTCTGTGATTCCCGTATCACAAACACTGGATTGGTGGGTACCCTAAGCAAAACCTTAGTTAGCCTTCTTGTTCCATAGTCTTCCTTTCTGCTGACAGTGGCTTGCTTGTGTATATATGTGATAGTGGTGGGAAAAGTACCTTTTTATGGCTTGTTTAGATTGCTTTTAGGTTTGGATTAATGATCCCTCTTCCTGTTGCGTCTGCTTTTGACTGTTTGGAGCTGAGGAAGAGGGCTGTTGGCCCATTTGTTTTTGGAAACAAACTTATTCTGTCCCCTCCCCCGCAGCTTGGCATGTGGCTGTATTGTCATAGAATCATAGGGCATTATGGCATCTTTTCTCATAAGGGAACACAAGGCCACTTCCTCCTTGCCAGATAGTGATTGTTTATCTGGCACTATGGTGTAGTTTTTAGACTTCTCTGTCATCCCTTTGGGTGAGAGCATGCTGACAGTCATTTGCAGCCCTTCCTTAGTCCTCTCCTGAAGTTCTTGCTGCTCTAGGTACAATGGCTGTACTGAGTCTCTGGAAGTAAGGCCCTCCGAGAAAAAGCCTTTTGCTGCCATAGGTATTATGGTCCTTCCTCTACTCTTGCTTGGTTAGCAAGTTGAAAAAACATGATGTCCTTTCAATAGATTAGAATGTTCTGTACATTTTTTTGTTCTCCGTAACTGTGTCTTGTCACAAGTTGACTAATGATTAAATTCCTTCTCAGCATCTCTTGGTGATGGACATGTAGGATATAGATTTGGACTTAGTCTTTTGATAGTACAGGTGACTCCTCTGCTCTTGACAAGGGATGGCCAGTGATTTGGATGACAGCCAGCACCACATCACTGCCTGAATTAGGACCCTCTTCCAGTCTCTTGAACCTGCTTACTGTAAGCTGTTATCAGTTTGGATAAAGCAGTACCATTTGCCACCATTTTCAGTCAGTCACAGGTGCTTATCGAGTTTAACATGCCTCTGTGCTTGGGCCACTTTTGTAATTAAGGTTTCCTTGACTATCTTCTGTTTGTTCTTCCACCTGAAAGGCGGCATTCAAGATCCTGCTCTGCCTTGTCAGGTGGTTCCTTTGAGAGTACTGCTTTTTTGTCCCACTTTCAAGAACCCTGCTCTTTTTTCTTTTGGGGGGGGGTCTTGGACCTCTCTGTAGTTTTAGTTGGTGTTTTGTTAGCACCGCTTCTGGGGGGGGGGGGTTAAGGCCTTTGTATATGGGGATTGCCTCTGACCGCTTTCTAGTGTCAAGCATCTTCCCACACCTTGAAGCTTTTTCTTGAAAGATGCTTTCTCTTCATTCTTCTGGTGTTCTTTTGTGACTGTGCTTCACTCCCTTTAGGGTACACCCCATCTCAGGTGTACCTAATGTAATTGTTTTAATTAACTTAAAAGGATCAGTAAATCCATTTGTTTGGCTTTAGAAGGGGAAAGGTTTGCAGCTGCTAAATTAACATTTAGTGGAATAACAGCTACATTCTCTTCACCATGTGGTGATGCCACCTGCTGGTCTTAGTTGTTATAGTCCGCTCCTGTCTAGGAGCAGCTGCCTCCACTGCTTACTGCAGAATGTCTTGTTACAGGCAGTAATGCTGCAGATTTGGTCTGTGGTGCTTCCTTACTGTGGGCAATAATGTCTTGACTTTAACTTTGGGAGTCTGACCTCTTTTGATTTGAAAGTTCTCTAGGGCTCAATGTTCTCTTACATTTTCTGATGTGATTCTCAGCTTCTTTCTACCCTGCTGGCTTACTTCTTTGATTTTAGCCTGATCATCAGATCTATCAAAGAAGGTTCACACAGTTAGACAACACACAAATTCCTTATCCTGTCAGTTGATCTGTAAGAGAACCCTTTTTAAGGTACAGGAATGCCCTCTTGCATCCCCAATTCAGGTCACTGGGCTTCTTCCCCCAGCTTTGCATATTGGAAAGCCCTGCACATTGAGCTGGTGTATGCTAGCACATCTCTTATTAGCAATGAAAGTGCCAGTTCTTTCTTGTTTTTGACAAATAAGGTGCTTGCTTGTTGCTAGGAGATGAACTGGTGGGTATGAACCATAAATCGCACATGCAATCAATAATTCCCATCATTGTCTGCATTGTCAGGGGTACATATTTTTCACCAGGTTTGCAAACATTTCAGTATAACATTCAGATTTCTTACTTTTCTGACTAGTAGAAAGAACCCAGATCCATAATGACCTGTCAAGGATGGACCCCTTTTTGATTAATGTGACAGGAACATATTTGTTGTGTGTGTGTGTGTGTGTATGTGTGTATGTCTGTGTGTGTGTATGTCTGTGTGTGTGTGTGTGTGTGTGTGTGTGTGTGTGTGTGTGTGTGTGTGTGTGTGTGTGTGTGTGTGTGTGTATGTCTGTGTGTGCATGTCTGTGTGTGCATGTCTGTGTGTGTGCACGTATGTGTGTGTGTGTCTGTGTGTCTGTGTGTTTGTGTGTGTGTCAGTGTGTGTGCATGTGTGTGTGTGTGTGTGTGTGTGTGTGTGTGTGTGTGTGTGTGTCTGTCTGTGTGTGTGTGTGTGTGTATATGTCTGTGTGTGTGTCTGTGTGTGTGTGTATGTCTGTATATGTCTGTGTGTGTGTATATGTCTGTATATGTCTGTGTGTGTGTGTGTGTGTGTGTGTGTGTGTATGTCTGTGTGTGTGTGTATGTCTGTGTGTGTGTGTATGTCTGTGTGTGTGTGTGTGTCTGTGTGTGTGTATGTCTGTGTGTGTGTGTGTATGTCTGTGTGTATGTCTGTATGTCTGTGTGTCTGTGTGTGTGTTTTGTAGGTTCATATCTTCACTATTTTCTTTTGGCTTTCAGGAAACTGTTGGGAGTGAACTGATGGACTTGGAGGCAAAGCACCCTGTCCTAGTGCTGACATCTTGGTGTGTCCTAGCAGTTGCTGGGGTTTCAGAAAACAATAGGTCAAGTTAGGGATATTCAAATCTTAAACCCATCAAGTAGAGTCATCCTGTAGATCATAGTAAGAATGTAATATGTTGTATTGTATGAGGTTTGTATGGTTTCATCTTCCAAGTGATAATAGTGTTATGCTTTCTAATTGCAGATTCTGAATTCAATAACGGAAGAAGTACTAGACCACCATGGAACATTTAGAAGTCCTCTAGACCAACTGGATTTTATTGTAGAATCATTTAATAAAGGTATTCATTGCAAATATTTTGTGTTATTCATATAAATAATAATAATAGAGCTTATTATGAAAATGACTTTAATTTTGTAAAGAAATTATAGCAAAACTTCATTGAAAACTGAACCCTATTTTAAAAATGCTGACAGAGCATCTACTTCATTCTGTTAAATACATATAAATTCATAGACTTTATCAGTAGTCTGGGATAGCTTATTTTATAAGATTAGCCTGTTTTTCCTAAATGGTTGGAAACTTACAGAAGTTCCTTAACCAGTTTGTAGAGTATGCAAGTCCAACATTGATCTCAAAGGCTGAGACTCTGGCTGCTTTATCCCAAGCTCACTTAAGTTGTACCATAGCTGTCTTGGCCTTACAAGCTCTTGTCAGTTATAGTTACACAAGCCCATCACTGTCGGAGGGAAAACACTTTTCTTTATTATTGATAGTTAATTCCCTTCTCTTTTTAAAGTGAAGCTTTTTTTCATAATTTGTTTTGTTTGGAAAATTGATATCCAGCCAAGTTTTTGAATTCTTTGTGGTGTTTTAAAATTTGTCAGCCTTCTCTTGGTTTTTCCAAGATTTTTTATCTGGCTTTATCTTGCTTTATTTTTCTGTTTGTCCTTACAGTGACACAAATTCTTTTGAATTCCCGTATCTTCTTATCCCTACACATTCCATGTTTTGCTGTATGTGTCATCACTGTTTTGTCTTTAAGCCTTCTTAGGAATATATTAAGACTTGTTTGTTATTAACCCATCACAGGGTGAAAGTATGTGACTTTGCTGTTCGAAGAGATTGTCACTTACCCAGTCCATCTAAATATGAATTGTCAGTAGATAAACATTTGGCACAATTACCTTTGCTGGAAAATCAGAATTCTTTGTTCTGTGTGTGTTCTGTTACTAACCCAAGTGCCAAGTAATTTTCCAAAACTGGCAATGTGGTGTATCTTAAAGCACTCTGGAAGTACTATCATTTCAATGAGAAGTTGAGTTGAAGTCCCATTTTTCAACATTGATGTTAGTTCAGGTGGATGTAAAAAAATGTCATGACATGTAATGAAGAGTTAGACATAGTTTTTACTAAAACAAACATGTATGCATCAAGGACTAAAGCAGGAATGCTTACTACATTCCTCAAGTAACTGGTTAGAGTATTATATGTCATGACATACAGAAACATTGTTCTGTTGTTCGCTAGACATAATGTGCCCACATATTCCTGCTCAAGTTTACCCCAAAACATAACATAAACAAAAAGAGCATAAAGGGGTATAACCTTAGATTATGACCCAAACAACTTGCGTTTAAATAGCTGTACATGTCCTGGTGCAGGTGAGGTGGGAATGAGTAACCAGCATCATCTCATCCATCTTGGGCAGTAGAGAGTGATAGTTTAGCTTGCCCGATCAGCACCATGCATTTGCTTGCTTGCTACTGAAAAGGCCAAGGCCAAGAATGTGGGTTTGGTGATCCAAAGCATGTGGCTGTGAGTTTGAGTGTAAACATGCAAATGCTTAGAAATGGTTTCATATTTTCCTTCACAGCAAAACTCTCACAAATGGAAATTGAATCAAGGGGCCTTCCAGAATTTGATCCGGCTGTGAAGAACACTTCGGATAGACCTGTTCTCTTCCATTCACAACAAACAACTGGAAAAATGTCTGCTGCAGGACTCCATGGAAGTAGGCCTTGAAACAGGTGTATTCTCACTTCCTTGGATGGGATTATTCTTTTATGCCTCTCCACTGACACTGAAGGTCATTCTGAAGATTCAGAAGGACTCTCCAAAGATTGTTGTAGTGACTCCCTTGTGGCCCAGGCAACAGTGGGTCTTCCTTCTTTTGGAAGTGGCCAATGGGAATTACCACAAACTTCCTCACAGACTGGACGTGCTCTACAAAATAGGGGTTGTCTGATACACTTCATCTTGAAACACCTTCAAATGAATGCCTGGGTGATTAAAATGTTGATACCTTTTGGGCATCTATTTCTGTGGATGTGCAGCAGGTATTAAAGGAGGCAAAGAAACCTACTACTAAGAAATAAAATGACCCTTTTAAGGCTGGCATTTTTCTGTTTGTACAATGTGTGTGTGACTTATCTCTTGGTCCTATTCATCTGATAAGGTTCATCGTTCTCCATCATGTCTTGCCCATGGATTTCTATCTTTCAATTCCCTCTCATGTCAAGTTGTTTTTGAAAGTGATTCTCCCTACCAGTCTACCTAGAAAGCAGGTGTCACCTTCTTAGGATCTTAATTTTGTTTTGGAAAAATTTACACTTGCTCCATTTGAACCAGCTCATCAGGCTGATTTGCGGTTCTTCACATGGAAAACAGTGCTGCTGAAGAGTGTCTGAGATGAAAGCTCATGGTGGGTCAACGTTATCTCATTTTACATAGATGGGGTTTCTTTGTGAATTGATCCTTCATTTTTGCCTGAAGTGGTATCCAGGATTACCTTTGAGCCAAGTTATCCATCTACCTGTCTTTTTCCCAGAACCTAAAAATAATGGGAGAAATGATTCTTCATACTCTGGATATCCACAAATAAATCTAATTCTATCTTCACAGAATTAAAACCTTCAGAAATTCTGATCAGTTATTAGTTTCTTATGAAGTTAAGAAAAAAGGCCAACTAGTGTTAAGGCAGACAGTTTCTAAATGGTTGACCCATACTATATTTTGTTTACCCACCGTAACAAGTCAATTCCAGGCAAAGTTGAGGCACATTCTACTAGGACTTTTGCTTCTTCAGTGCGACTTTTGAAAGGTATGGACTCTAAAGGTATTCTAGAGGCAGTAGTTTTGTCCTCTGTACATACTTTCACAAAGCAATACAAACTAGACTCCTTTTCCAGGGCTAAAGCAGGCTTTGCTGGGACCATTCTCCAGTTACTCCTGGACCATCCTCTTTCCTTCTCCCAAACTTTCTAAGCTTTGGTATTCTACCCATATAGCTTAGGCGACTGCAGCAGTGATCTAATGATGAGCATAGTACATTTGTGCAGTTAAATTTACCTTAACAGTAGATGTTTGAATGCATCATTTCTGCAGTAGCCACTTCCTTCTCTCTCTCTCTCTCTTATTTATTTTTTTTTTTCTCTTGTGTCTGCTTTTGCTACCAACAATATGGGTATGTGGAAGGTGTCCTAAAGCTTTGGAAACTGGTTGGCCATTAAATCCTGTGCAGGCTATAACCCCCATATAGCTTAGGCTACTGCAGCAGTGATCTATTCAAACATCAACTGTTATGCTAAGTTTAGTTACAGAACTGAACTTTATTAGGAGACCTTGTAAGACAGAGGGAGAGAGACTCTTGTAATTTACTCTTCTCCACTCCTCCCTATTAGCTATTTTTTCTTCTCCATTCTCACTCTGTTGTGGCTTATGCATCTCATTATGCACTGTGTCTAGTACTTGTACTTCTTAGCCCTTTTCATCACTTGAACATTTCATACTTGTTCTTGACTTATAAGGCCCCAAATTATTCACGTGTCTGCCAGGTCAGGAGCCATGATGTGTGCCAGCAATGCATTTCCTGCCTTGAGAAAGAGAACAATGTTGAGGACTGACGTAGATGCCAGATTTTCAATCTAGCTATCAGAAGATATAGACAGTAGAAGCACCAGGTCTATGTAACATTTTGATGAATGGCAATGTATCCACAACAAGGATTGGCTGAAAATTTAAGCTCTCAATCTTAAGGCTGTTGCTAGAGTACTGAGAAGAAAAGTGAAGAGAGGTGTTAGGGCAGATACTGATCACCACTTCCAGGATGTCATTTTTTCCTTGAAATGACATTTTAGACCATGTCATCAGTTGCTTGTCAGATTGCAAGGAGGTAAATTCATGCCCATTATTCACTTTACTGGTTGTACTCCATCAGCAGTTGTGAGGGTGCATCCCTTGTTATCAAGCCTGCCTTGCCCTATGGTCAAGAGGCTATAGCATTCATGCAGTTGGCCTGTAACTGTGAGGATGGTTCATTAGATGTTTTTATACGTGCATGTTCAAAGGAAAGTTCAAGTAAATATTTACATGTGAGACAGTTTGAGATGTAGGGCAAATCTGTCTTCGGAGATGCAGGAGAGCATCCTTTTGGAACATTGGTTGGTACCAGAGTTGTAATTTGCACAGGGGCATCTGATTCTTAAACTGCCTTCGCAGACCATGTCACTCAGCACTCCTACCTTATCAGCTATCACTTGACCACACTTACATCTGGCAAACATGTACCAACCCACCCCAAAACAATTTTTATAGAACATTTGATCTGTTCAGTTTCTCTTGAGGTATTTTTTTTGCTTATCTATAGCAAGCAGCTAAAACATAGATTTTTTTTCCAGAACCATTTTTGTGATCAGATGATTAATTTGTAGTTCATATACACATTATGAAAACCCTGTCTTGCTTGATCATATTTCGTCATTTCTGTGTAACACTAGCAAATAAAAAGGCCCCATGTTAGGACTGCAAATTTGGGGGTGGGTGGGTTCTGAAGCAGAAATCCTGTGTGTATTTGGAGACTAAGCTTTCAATATCCACCATGTAAGAAGTTTCACCTCCTAAACTAGCTCAAGATAGTGTGGTGGCTAGCGGAGGTGCTAGTGGGTCATTTGGGAGACCAGGGCAATTGAGGAGCGAGTCACCACAGAAGTGGGGATGACCCCCTCACAGTACTAACCCAGAAGCACTCCCCAGCATGTAGGAACTGAACTGGAGTGCAAGCAAAATTCCTTGTAAGCTGCATCGCTGTGGCTGCACTGGGAGTTGTGATCTTCTTTCTCTGTCTTTCTCTCTCTTTCTTCACACACACACACACACACACACACACACACACACACACACACACACACACACATATCTGTATATATCTAACCTGCACATTGATTTGATTATAAGTATGAGGAAGAGATAGTAGTCCACAGTACAGGGAGATTTGAGCCAAATGTGGGTGACTCCAAGATCAAGGAGGATTAGTAGCTGGTTGCTAATGGTCCTGCCGTCAGAGGACTAAAAACAACCTAGCATGCAGTTTTGGATACAGAGTCTAGTGAGTCTGTGTAGAGACATGGAAGATATGTGCAGATTTTTTTTGGGGAAATGAAGGCTGCCTAAAGCAGGACTGAATAGTCCATAACCGTGATACAAGTAAAACTTATTAAGCTGTCTGACAGTTGTTTCATGTTTGTTTAAATGCAGTGTGTCAAGCCTACATCAACAGTAGAAACATTATTTCTCTTTTCAAGTGATTCTGCATGTTAGTACAGCTGCAGCATAAAATTAGTTTCATCAGGCCTTATTCATTCTTACAGGCCTTCTAGTTTGAAAGTTGCCATCATATGTCATTGAGTTTTGTGCTTTCTAGTGACTTTTTTGATTTGTTTTTCCCCATAATTGAAACACTTGGAGCATACTGGTTTATACAGGTGAAGACCCAAGTTGTGAATGTGCAATTCTGATAATTACTATTCGTCTGGAGAGATGTATTAAGTTTAGTACTTCTGATGTCGAAACTTCAGGTATGGCCCACCCATCGAATGAACAAGCTTGGTTCTGTGACACTTCACAGTTGTGTTGATGCTAGTTTTGTATTCCCTTATCTAATTGTGAGTACTGCTACAAGAACCTCCCTATTTGTAGTGTTTTGATATTTGTTCCCATCTTCCATAGACTGATGTGTGCAACATTGAAGGATGCCGTGCCTCTCCTGTCCATATATGCCATGTTGACCAAGGCTGAAACAGCTTCTGTCATTTTTGTCTGTTTGAGAGGCATATTTCTTGCAATAAATAGGACATGGGTTGGTGTAAAGGTGAGGGGAAAAGGCAGTGCGGCAAGTATATTCAGATATTAGCTACAATCACCATGGCATATAGGGATAAAGCCTTGACTATATCTCAGGCAAATCAGGTTTGATTAATGGCCCGGACATCTGAGGAGCTGGCAGGGAAGAATGGGCATGCCCATCCTGAGGGGTGGAGGCAGGCACATGTGGATACACAAGGGTTGGCTGATTTCTGTGGTGGAGACTCAGGGAAACAACTTCAAAGATGCTACTGTAGGTGGGCACGTGTATGAGGGTAGGGAAAGTAGTAAAAAAAATAAATAAATAAATAAATAAAAAACACTCCCGGCAGCAGTATTGATGCTGCATCAGGTTCCTTGATTTTCCCACTGACCCAAAACATGAATTAGGAATACCTCAGTGTTGATCAGTGTGTGTATATGTACCTTTAAGAAGCTATCCAAAGGCTTGCACAAGTGTATAAATACTGAGCACGTACAAGTCTGACTGCCATTTTTGTAGTAAGCTGTTGAAATTTAAGCATGTATGTATGCTAGGTCTGTCTGTTAACCAGTTCGTTTATATTTTATGATTCTGCTATCCATCCTGATGTGTTTCTATGTATTAAAGCATCTATTCAAAATACCCTGCCTGCTTGTCATCTATGTTCGAGAGGGATAAGCGACATGGTGTCAGAAGTGGCATGTCTAAAGGGACATGATGTTAGAAGAATGGCCAAAATGATTCTTTTGCCGGAAAGAGTTCCAGTTTCTTTCACTTCAGTCCAAGAGGTACACGGTTGGCACTGGAGGAATATAAAGGAGTGAAACATCCCTACTGCATGCATAATTTGCAAAACAGGTCAGAAAGGAATTCCAGATATTAAAACTTGCTCAAAACTATTTCTTATTCGCAAAATATGAAATGAGGAATACAGAACGCTCTAAAAGATATTCGAATAAACCAATATGTCTGATATTGATACAAATATTTGAATTACTACGGAAAATGTTTGAAATAAAGTCTGAATTGCATAAAACAAATAAAATAAGAGGAAACAACTGCATTTTCACTAAGCACATATTTTTTGTATTAATTAAAGATATCCGAATTATTAAAAGTGTATAAAGTGTTTGCATGTTTGTGTAGTATTACAGTAAAGCTATTTCACAAAATACAGCCATTACAGAGGATATTTCGCAAAGTACAGTATTTCAAAGAGTTTATTGTGCATGTGAATGTTATTAGAAGCTCACAGAACAGTTTGTTTGTACATAATTACAAGGGCCATATTTTTCAGTGTGTTTGTGCATACTTTGTGAGCATGGCTGACTGATTTTGAAAACCCAGTGACTTGTGTTTGGCAATAATATTGCAGGAAACTGGAGAGTGTTTGAGCAAGAGTACTGCATTTTCATACAGGCTGCATTTTCTATTGAAAGGGAATGTTCATTTGTGTATGCATCTGCTGTCTATGTAGGAGGGGGGGAACAGTCATATGGTTGTACAGGCTAAGTTAAGGAAGGACCCTGAGTGCTTAAAACGTAAATTTAGAGAAATGTGTAACCCCCAGACAAATATTATAATGGAAAGACACTCATTTTACAAAAGGGATCAAACGTCTGGTGAAACTTTTGCAGCATATGTGGCAAAAGGTGGAGCTTTTGTCATTTTTTTGACTGTTACAAAAGTGGCAACCCTAGTGTGATACTGGAAAGGCTCACCCAGATTCTGCTACAGTTTGCTGTGAGGGAAAGGTTAGTTTGCTTTTTATTTGTTGTATTTTGTATTACTTTACTGCCTTTTTCTATTTTGTATACTGTGATTTGTTTTCTTTGCTCTGTGTTTTACTTGTATTCTGGTTTTAACTGCATATTAAAACTTGAAAAGAGACCACAGCTCTGTCTCTTGTGAGTCGGACAGAAAGTTTTCCCACCCGGTTACTGCTGTGGTCTTAAACACCACTGTCTTTCTAGTTGCGTGCCCCTTATTTTAATTTGACCATATGTCTCATTTCCTCTCTGCTTTTACTGGCTGGTGTGAGTAAGCACAAAATTATCATTTTGTGAATCATGCCCCTTTAACTATTTAAATTTATTGGCTATCCTACTGTATTCCATAGTACCAGAATACAAAAGCGATCACCCCCTTTCAGTCTATCTGGCTGTTGTAAAAATAGTGACTCTCCACTAAAACTTAGACAGGTAAAACTTTAAGTTACCTACTTTCACATCTAGCTCCTCTAGTGCACACTGCAGTGCATAGGATAAACCATTTTTTCACCTTACCTGTAAGTATCTATTGCAAGACCGCCAGTTATTAGAGAGCCCACATTCTTCCTCTCAGTAGTCATCTTGGGATTAGTGCTTTTGTCTTCTCCTGGTGAGAGAAGAAGTGCAGTTACATTATTTGCTGGAAACTGCTGATCACCAGAAAGCTTAACAACTGCTTTATAGGTAGCAGCTTGGAATATTTGCTTATATTCTGATTCTGGTGAGAGTAGGAGCAGAGTGCATTGATTCCTGCCTCTTTCTGTTTGGAGAGTCAGTGTCTGTGCCTAATGTACCTGATTGGTCTGATTGCTATTCGAGGCATCTACCAGAAAAAGGCTATAAACCTGCAGACCCTTGCATCATCTCAGACAAGCCTGTGGATCACCCAACAGGCCGTGGCCTGCTTCTCTTGGGATTGGTGCTAACATTTTGCTTCTGTTGAGAGAAGAAGCAAAAAAGTATTGTATCCCAACAAGTGAAGCTGTGCTGAGATCAGCATTAGTAGTTGCCAGGCAGTACCCATTCATGCAATTCCCCTCTTTTCATCATTCTTGACAAGCAAATTCTTTATTTTTCAGTAAGTACTGTTTGATTTCTTTCTAAGTTCAGAATATCTGCCTAAATACTTCATCCTTAAATTTTCAGGCTCTATGTATTAGTTTCCCCTCAAGTGTTTGGCAGTGTTCTATACAGACTCTGACACCTTGAGGGACATTTTTCTTGTAAAAGGAATATATAAGGAAACGGTTCCAGTACTTAGTAATAATGACCATCCCTCCTGGCATGTCTTAAGGTCAGTTCCCTGTGCTTTCTCCTATTAACATGGTGAACTTTGGCATTCTGAGGCAGTGTAGCAACTGCATCATGTACACAGACAACCCTCTCCTCTTAACTCCCAACACTCAGACTTGTGAGAGATGCACTTATATATCCAAATTGGAAGCCATGCACTCTCAAGCCAAGACCGGAATAGCTGGTCAGGAGGAGGAGGTCAAAACCTGCACCACACCACATGCAACACATAGCCCTCCAGAACACCCAACATCACAGCTCTGACGTAAAAACACAAACCACACACCCACCTTTACGGAGCTTTCAATAGAAATCTACCCAAACAGCAGAGACCTCCAAGGCAGAAACGCACTCGACCACCACGACATAGCACAAATTACAAGACACATAGCTCACCTACACAGTGTGCCCCTCAACCTAAGCCCTTAAGGCAAAACAGCTTGCCCAATACACTAATCATAGTAAGTAAGGCACACTGATGTTCCACTCACTAGGTTGAATAAGGAGAAGGTAACAGCTCTCTATCAGGTGCCAGAATCCAACACATAACACACGCACTCAAGTCACTCCACAAGAAGTACGACTCTGTCACTGTCCATGTGGGTGTGAATAACCTGAGATACAGCTAGAATTCTAAATCTCAAGCTGCACTTGCTGGAAGCACTCCTCAAAATGGAGAACATCAACACTTTTTCTGTAAAGGAGACCTAGTTTAAAGCAGCAGAAAACACCCCTGTGCTACCGGGCCATAACTCATTCCACACCTTTCTGCCCAGAACATGGATCGAAGCTCCAGAGGCAGTGGTGTCTCCATATTCATAAAGGATATGCATACCTCCAGACTAGTAGCCCAGCATAATGCATCTGAGATACTTCAGGTACAACTAACATTGGGTAAGATGGCAATTCAGGTCGTAGCCTGCTATATGTCCCCAACCATGTCCTAAGACTCTCACTCCACGTTCCTAAGCACCCTGGAAACTATTAGGGTCCGACCCAACACTCATACTAGGTGACTCAACTACCCCTCCATCAACTGTGAAAACTACTCATGCACCAGTTCACTGGCCCAACGCTTCCTGAAATTCATCAATTCCAATCCCCTGGACCAGCTCATTCTTAACCCCACTAGAGGAAGCAACATCCTTGACCTGGTTATTACTAACATGGGCAACCGTTGCTCTACACCAATAGTCAATTCCTCCCTGGTTAGATCCGCCCAGAAACTAATCACCATGGAAATCCACATCACACCCCCCGCAAAGGTAACCACCATTAAAAACTTTTCCAAAGCTGACTTTGGGCTCTTAAAAACAGAGGTGGCTAACTT
This sequence comes from Protopterus annectens, assembly GCF_019279795.1. Classification (NCBI taxonomy): domain Eukaryota; kingdom Metazoa; phylum Chordata; order Ceratodontiformes; family Protopteridae; genus Protopterus; species Protopterus annectens. The sequence continues at coordinate 273,396,096 of NC_056738.1, read as the reverse complement.
CACGGCACCCATGTCAATGGAAACTAGATGCATGACTGCCGAATCATACACCAATGCACTGTTTGAACGCATACATAAATGCATGGAACTAGCCATACCCAACAGAACCAAGACTCTCTTCTCCAAAAAAAGGAAGCCAAACTGGTGGTCCACTGCCATTAATAAACTCTACAACAGAAGAAAGAAACTCTTACAGAAAAAGGTGAAGTCCCAAGACTGGAAAACTCCCTTATTACCCTCAACAAAAAGCTGAGATCCCTCATCAAAACCTTTAAAGCCAGCTATGAAGGCAGAATTGTGGCAGACACTAAAAACAACCACAAAGTCTTCTGTAGTTATGTCAAGAATCTCCATGGCAATACCCAGGTTTGCTCTGAGTTACTGCACAATGGTACCTCCTATACTGAGCCAAATGATATTGCCAACATACTGGCTGACAGATTCAGTGCCAACTTTACCCCTCTCTCCCCCACTAAAGGACCAGTCACAATACTGGTGGAGTGCCAGGCACCCAGCATTACTGTACAGGTTAAAGCTGCATTGTCCAAGGCCAACAATACAGCTTCCATGGGACCCGACTATATCTCTGGATGTGTTCTGCATGAACTACAAAATGAACTGGCACCACATCTGTGTGCCTTGTTCATTCGCAGCCTCACCTCAGGCTTTGTCCCTACCAAAAGAGGCACTGCTAGAGTCATCCCTCTCCATAAAGGGGAGCGACTACAGACCCTGGGAATTATCACTCCATTAGCCTGAAGAGTCTGATATGTAAGGCTATGGAGTGCATCATCATGGACCTAATTAACAAGGATATAGGGAATCTCCAAACTCTGGATCCCATGCAGTTTGGTTTTGTGAAAGGTAGATCATGCCTGCTCAACCTGGTTGACTTTTTTTGAGTCAGTCACCAGAGCTGTGGATGAGGGCAAGGCAGTTCATACAGCCTACCTCTATCTGGCCAAGGCCTTTGATACCATTCCCCACTCAGGAATTATGATAAACTCACCAAACTAGGCATCAACCCATATATCACTAGGTGGGTTACAAAATTGACTCTCAGATAGAACCCATAGTGTGAAAGTAGCGGACTCCAATTTAGACTGCTGACCAGTCACGAGTGGAGTCCCACAGGCATTGGTCCTGGGTCCTCTCCTGTTTGGCATCTAATTCTCAGACGTCCAGGCCAACACGGAGGGACTGTGGCTAACCAAGTTCACAGACGACTGCAAGCTGGGAGCCATTATTAACTCCCCAAGTGATGTAGACATCCTACAGAGAGGCCTCACTGAGAACATGGCCTTAAGCTTAATGCCAAAAAATATGTTGTCATCCCCTTTGGGAAAAACTCAGTTCCCACTAATTGCCATATTGAACATTGAAGGTGTTATAAGAGATCTGGGGACACAAGTTGACAGCGACCTCTCCTTCAACCACCACATTGCCACTGTGGTCAGAAAGTCCTTCTATGTGGCACATCTCATTACTAAGGGTTTTGCATCCAGGAAGAAAGAGGTCATTATCTCTCTCTACTCTTCCCTCATTAGGCCAATCATCAAGTATAATGCTCCATTTGGCATGTACATCACTAGACGCATGCAACAGCTGGAAAGGCCATAAAAGTACCTCACAAAGAGGATCCTACACCTTAAATACATGTCCTACATGGGCAGACTCAAACAACTCCAGCTATTCTCTGTCTCATTTCGTCTACTAAGAGGCAATCTCTGCTTGACTTACAAAGCCATGTCTGACCCAGCCCTGTTAGAAATGTTACACCTAAAGAAATCCCAATCCCTCCGCACCACATGCCCCAGGGACCTCAACCTCATTACCACAATCAACAGAACATGCTGGAGGGACAGATTCATAACCCAGAGACTGACCATGCCCTAGAATAGACTTCCCATACATGTCAAGCAGAGCACCTCACTGGCCCTCTTCAAGAGAAATCTTGATGAATGAATGAGAAATAGAAAGTTCACCCCAGGGATCAATCCAGTGGCTCTACTTGATAGAGGCATTGGGAACTAACATTGGGCGTCACGATGCCAGGGACTTCTATGGGCTAGGCTCCAGGGCCATTAGCCTAATACACACCTATGAACTTATATATAACTGATGCAAAAGATTTGGTGATTTAAGGGATGAGTTGATAAAGGACAGACTTGTGTGTGGTATTAAACGTGATGCGGTGAGAAAAATTTTGCTTCGTGACAGTGATTTAACTTTGAGTAAGGCCATTGAGATTTGTCCGATATAAGAGCTCACAGAAAAGCACACAAATATGCTCACAAATGAGAACAGCTCTAGAAGGCACAGTAACAAAATTCCTTGTTGATGGTATGTGGCACGTGGTTAAAAAACAGGCCCAAGCACATGGCAGCAACTGTAGCCTGCAGCACTCATTGGTAAACCCCAGAACTTTCTAGCAAGTTCCAGAGTTCGCACAGTCACAATGAAGCATAAGACTGAATCAGCAAACTCAAAGCATGGGCCCCAACCTAGTTTCATTGCTAGCGGTCGTAATTGTAGTGGAAATCTTAAATCTAAAAGGGAAAAATGTGTAGTTTTTGGTCAACAGTACCACAAATGCAATAAATGGAATAATTTCAAAAGGTTTTGTAAATCAAAAGGCCCACATTCTTTTATTAAAAGGGAACATTTTAAGAAACGAGTTGATCAGTTAGAGAGCTCCAACCCTACTCTGTATGTTGATGGTGTGTCAGTATGTTATGAAACAGTCAATGCAGTAGATGTAAGGGCAAAGAATGAAGTATTTTTTACTGTTCAGTTAAATGGAAAACCTACAGAGCTCAAAGTTGACACAGGTTCCAAGTGCAATGTTATGTCAGCAGAAGCATTTGCTAGTGTGCGTCATGGTGAAAGGCTTGATTTGGCAAGGTGTGCGAAGCTTATTGCTTATGGAAGTAAAGAAATTCAGACTGAAGGCTTAGTAGTGCTTTCATGTTACTCTGCTGGGAGAAGTTACGAATTATTTTATTTGGTCAAAAGGCAAGTCCAGTCATTGTTAGGGCTCAGAGACAGTTTGAAAATGGGACTGCTTTCATTTAACAAAGAAGTCCATCGTGTTACCTTGAAAGACCACTACTCTAATTTCACCTAGTACATTTTTCTACCTTTGCTGATCTTTTCGAAGACAAACTAGGTGAGCTTCCAGGTGTGTACTCCATGAAGTTAGATCCAGATGTCAGTCTAGTTATCAGGCCAGCTCGAACAGTTCCAATAGCCATGCAGGACAGAGTCAAAGCTGAGCTAGATAAAATGGTGCGACAAGGTGTGCTTTGTCCAGTTGCAGAACCAACTGAATGGGTATCTTCCGTGGTGGTAGCTTATAACAAAAGCTCAGATAACATCAGGATATGTAATGATGCATGGGATTTGAACAAAGCACTAAAATGACCTCATCATCCAATGCGCACAGTCGAAGACGTTGCAGCACTGATGCGAAATACCACAGTTTTTTCTGGCTTAGATGCAAAGAGTTCATTTTGGCAAATTCAGCTTGACAAGAAATCTTCATTGCTCACTATTTTCAGTACTCTGTTTGGCAGGTACAGATTTTTGAGAATGCCATTTGGCATAAATTCTGCAGGTGAAGTCTTTCAAAGTGCACTGGAGCAGCTTTTTTTCTAGGTATCCTTGTGCTATTATAGTAAACTGCATACTAGTAGGAGCTAATGATGAAGCTGAGTATGACAGAGACCTCACAAAGTTGTGGAAAGGGCATGCCAAGTGAATCGTAAGCTCAAGCCACAGAAATGCAAATTCAGGCCACAAGAAGTTAATTATGTTAGTCATTTATTTACTAGTTCAGGCCTACAGCCAGACTCTTCAAAGCAAACAGCCATTCCCAAGGTGCCAGTTCCAGATAGTGTTCAAGCCCTGCAACTTTTTCTTAGCATGGTTAACTTCCTAGGCAAGTTCATTCCAGACTTGAGCCAACTATCAGCACCAGTCAGAGAACTGACACACAAAGATGTATCCTGGTCTTGGTTAGAGCAACACCAAAGAGCATTTGTTGTCTTGAAACAGAGAATTGCTAGTCCACCAACTCTGATACTATGACGTTCACAAGCCAGTTACTCTTTCATGTGATGCTTCGAAATTTGGTCTTGGTGCAGTCATTCTACAAGAGGGTAAACCTCCTGTTGTCTGTGCATCGAGAACTCTTACCCAAATTGAAATGCAGTATGCTCAGATAAAGAGCTTTTGGCAATTGTGTTTGCATTTTCAAAGTTCCATGGTTATGTTTATAGTAGACCTATCCAGATTGAAACAGACCACCAACATCTAGTCACTATCTTAAGAAAGCCTATGTATACAGCTCCAGCCAGATTGCAATGTATAATGTTGAGCTTGCCAAAGTATAATTTCACTCTTGTCTATAAGAAAGGCAAACTTCTTTATCTTGCTAAGACATTGTCTAGCTCGCCCAGAAACGCCACAGAATAGCATGAGAATGAGAACCTTGGTTTTAAAGCCATGGAAGTGAGAAGTTTTTCTTCCACACGTCTTGAACTGAGAGATCACACAGCCACAGATCCAATTTTACAAAGGCTCAACCACTTTATCAATCAAGGATGGCCGTCAAAGCAATCTATTTTGCCTCGAGAAGTGCAGCCTTATTTTCCATACAGAGATGAGATTTTGTCTGAAAAAGGTATCATTATGAAAGGTCCGAAAGTCCTTGAACAAGAGTACATTAGTATCTTGCATCATGGTCACCCAGGAGCCGATTCTACCAAAAGAAGGGCGAGAGGTCTAGTATTTTGGCCTTCTATGTCACAAGACATTGAGAGAGCACTTTTATCTTGTTCAGTGTGTAATAGTACTAAGCCACATTAACAGAAAGGACCACTTCAGGTAAACCAAATTCCTGAGCTGCCTTGGTTGACAGTAGCCACTGACATTTTGGAGTGGAATGGTAAACATTATTTGGTGTTAGTAGACTCTTACTCCAGTTGGTTAGAGGTTGACCTACTTCCTAACCTAGCATCCAGTAGTCATTACTAAGCTGAAGCGTCATTTTGCAGTCCATGGTAGTCTGCGCAAGGTTATTTCTGACAATGGCATGCAGTTTACAAGCCAACAGTTCAAAGGATTTGCCAGAATGTGACTTTACTCATGTCACGAGTAGCCCTGAGTACCCACAGTCAAATGGTTTGGCAGAATGTGCAGTTCAGAGTGCAAAACAGTTACTAGAGAAGTCGAAATGAGATAATAGTGATGGTTTCTTGAGTCTCTTGAATCTCAGAAACATTCCTCGTGATAAACATCTTGGTTCACCTGCTCAGCAACTTCTGTTGCGACAAACCCAGAACCACATTACCAATCAGTAGTCATTTCTTGGTTCCATGTGTCAAGAACAACAGGTCAGTGAAAACCAATATGTTGAAGAAGCATTTAACCCAGAAGTACTACTGCAATAAGACCAGCAAACTGCTCAATCTATTACGAGAAGGAAAAGTGGTAAGGATGCAAATGCCCTAAGGTTATGATCAGATTGGTGTTGTGAAGAATATTTGCCCAAAGTCGAGATTGTACATTGTGGAATCACAAGGAGCAGAGTTTAGGCGAAATTGGAAACATTTGATACCGGTGTCCAAACCTATACAACAGCACATAGCCTGTGAGAAAGACTTTATATCAGAGTGAGTTGTCCGATGTTGCAATTCTAGAGGACGTTCCAGAGAATATTCCCATTCCTGTGAAGAATCCAGAAGTTCCTAATACGAGTTGTTTACCGGAGACTGTCCCTGTTCCCAAATTCAGTTCAGATTGTTATGTTATGAGATCCAGTCATATCTCCAGACCATGGAACAGATACATGGCAACTTGGACATGAACATTGTTTTGTTTGTAATGTCTATAATAATGCATGTCTAACTCTAATGTTGTTTTTACCAAGGCAATCTTTTTAAGAGAAGAATGTACATCAGAGTGTGTTTATGTACCTTTTAGAAGCTATCCAAAGACTTGCACAAGTGTATAAATACTGAGCACGTGCAAGTGTGACTGCCATTTTGTAGTAAGCTGTTGAGATGTAAGCATGTATGTATATAAGGTCTGTCTGTTAACCATTTCATTTATATTTTATGATGCTGCTATCCATCCTGATGTGTTTCTGTGTATTAAAGAATCTAAACTAAATACCCCACCTGCTTGTCATATATGTTAGAGAGGGACGAGCGACACTCAGGGAAGGCTAAAGCAGGTCCAGTAGAGCTGGTGAGCAAGGAGAAGAAACTTGTGTTAGTTGATGATTAGCTAAGGGTAGCAAAAAAAAAATTCAAGTATAGTCAGATGCTATCTGTCCATTTACCCAGCTTTTTTGTTCTGTGTACGTTTTTCGATTTGTTAATGTTGACTACTTTCAGGGCTAGTTGTCTCCTTTCCCTAGGTATGTTTTACTTTGTTGGTGAGTTTGCAGTTGTATGTCTTGTGCATTTTCTGGAGGTCCAGTATTTTTCTTAATATGTGTTTATATTTCAGATTCTTCCATGCAGCTGTTCTTAATCATCCATAATATTGATGGACAAATGCTGAGAGGAGAAAAAACACAGCTAATTCTTGGCCAGCTTGCTTCTATACCAAACATTTATTTGATAGCATCTATCGATCATATCAACGCACCACTTAGTAAGTGCTGTTTTTGTTAATATTTCTTTCTTTTTGTGGAACCTGAAATGATTGAAAAATACATTGTTCTTTGTAGCAATTCAGCTGACATTACATAAAAAGTCAAGTTGCACTGTAAATCATGGTACTGGGGTTTCTGCTACAGGTTTACAATGACACTAGACATTAAGTACTTGTAAAGTAATGATACTGATGTCTTTTATTTACTTGTTTAGTTTTGTTTGCTGGAGTAGAGCAGTGATTAGATTTGACCATTTGCAGGTACAGCATGAGTTACAAGTAACAACATTAAAGATTAAATGTAAAACTAAGTTATAGAGTTTAGTGACATAACATGGATGAAAAAGTGCACATGTTTACACTAAGATTCAAAAGCAAGATCAGGATTGTATGATGCTTAATAGAGGTGCTGTAGTTGAGGTAAATGTGGTCCAAGCAAAGAAAGTGACATATATATATATATATATATATATATATATATATATATATATATATATATATATATATATATATATATACACACACACACACACACAAGTTCAGAGGGAGATTTTAGCAGTGAAGAGAGTACTGTGGTATAAAATAGTAAGAGCTACAAAAGGGTACTGTGGTATAAAATAGTAAGAGCTACAATAGCAGAGCTAATAACCGAATTATAGATATTGGATATTTAGGAGGGAAGAGGGAATGGAATTAGTAGCCAAGGTCTTTTAAGCAGTCTGGCCTTTATTACTTCAGTTGTGCAACATTTTCAGATAGAAGTCTGTGAGTAGGTAAGCAATAGGTTACAAACAGTGGGAACAAGCAGTAGACTTTCTGAAGTGAACAGTGTACAGCCAAAACACATTACCATGTTAACATCATTCTCAGTTTGTACTTAACCAGATACTGGCATCACTAATGACAACTATTAGAGAATTTTTGCTTCAGTGCCAAAAGTAGGGTACCCTGAAACAAGGCATGCCAAATCTGCAGGGTAGAATGCAGGACATATTAAAATTTTACAGCCATTGCTTTATGATTTGGCTTTGTGGGCTATGTGTGCATCTTCTCCAGGCTGTTTCTTTTTTTTTTGTTATGAATTTAACTTTGCTAAATGGCATCACCACTTCCGTCAATGTAAGTGAGGGCTGGAATGCTAGCTCATGCTTCAGTTGTCAGTACTTTACTTTTATTAAGAGTATAACTAATGTTATTTTAATGACTAAAAATCAAAATGTGTCTTTTCATTTAAATTGTCCATTAAACAGTCAGTTCTAAACTAGTTGTATGGTTAGTAGACATAACTGATTGCTGATTGTGTTGCAACAGAAATAACACATCAGTGGTTTTCATATCAAAGAAAGTTTATTTACGCTACTCAATTTTTATTTTAGTATCATAGGTAGGTACTAGGCTATCAGTCCAAGGGCCTAAGTAATCCTAGCCAACAAGGTTCCCTGACCTGCGCCACCCAAGAAAGTTATTTTCCTGTGCCCCTGTCGAGCAGAGCCACAGAAGTGATCCCCGGGGTGTATGTCCTATTTTCCATCCACTTATCAAGATTTTTCTTGAAGAGTGCTAATGAGGAACTTTGCTTGACATAGATGGGTAGCTTGTTTCAGATTATGGAAAATTTCTGGGCTAGGAATCTATCCCTCCAGCATGTCCTTTTTATTGTGGTGACAAGGTTTAGGTCCCTAGAGCGTGTAGCTTGGAGGGATTGGGATTTCTTTAGGTGTAACATGTCCAACAGCTCTGGGTTTGACATAGCTTTATATGTTAGGCAGAGATCACCTCGGAGTAGGCAATATGCTACAGAGTAAAGCTGGAGTTTTTTTGAGACTGTCAGTGTAGGGCATCTGTTTGAGGCCAGTAATCCTCTTTGTGAGGTACTTCTGTGGCCTTTCCAGCTGCTGCAGATGTCTTGTGAGGTACATTCAAAAAGGGGCGTTGTACTCTATAATGGGTCTAATGAGTGTCGAGTAGAGGCGAACAATGACCTGTTTTTTCCTAGATGAGAACCCTTTTGTGATAAGGTGTGCCCCGTAGAAGGATTTTCTGACTACTGTGGCAATGTGATTATCAAAGGAGAGACTACTGTCCACCTGGGTCCCCAGGTCTGTTATCACACATTCGGCATTAAGTAGACTGCCGCCTATGTGGTAGTTCATGGGTATAGAGTTTTTACCAAAGGGGGATGACAATGCACTTTTTGGCATTGAGCTTGAGGCCATGGCTCTGACATCAGGCATCTGTCTCAGTGAGGCCCTTCTGTAGGATATCCACATAATTTGGGGAATCAACTATGGATCCTAGTTTGCAGTCATCTGCAAACTTTGTTAGCCAAAGGCCTTCTGTGTTAGCCTGTACTTCAGAGAAGTAGATAACAAACAGGAGAGGTCCCAGGACTGAACCCTGTGGTACTCCACTTGTCACTGGTTTGAAGTCAGATTTGGAGTCTGCAACTTTTACAGTGTGGTTTCTCTCAGTGAGCCAATTGGCAACCCATCTTGTGACGTAGGGATTTATAGCTAGTTTAGTGAGTTTAGCTATAATTCCAGAATGGGGGATGGTGTCGAAAGCCTTGGCGAGGTCAAGATAGGCTGTGTGAACCACCTTACCCTCGTCTACAGCTTTGGTGACTGCCTCAAAGAAGTCAGTCAGGTTCAGGAGGCATGATCTGCCTTTCACAAACCCAAACTGGGTGGGGTCCAGAGTTTGGAGGTTACCAATGTCTTTGTTTATGAGTTCCATGATGATACATTCCATGGCCTTGCAGACCAGGCTAATAGAGCGATAGTTCCCAGGATCAGTGGTGACTCTCCCTTTATGGAGTGGGATAACTCTTCCTGTGCGCCATTCAGTGGGCACAAAGCCTGATGTGAGACCATGATTGAGCATGGTGCTTAGGTGGGGAGCCAGTTCATTCTGAAGTTCATGTAAAATGCAGCCTGGGATGTTGTCCGGTCCCATGGATGCTGTGTTTTTGGCTTTAGAGAGTGCAGCTTTTACCTGCGTAGTTGTGATTACAGGGACTCTGCATTCTTCCTGTATAGATATGGGCCCTTTAGGGGATGAGAGGGGAGTAAAGTTAGCACTGAACCTATCTGCCAGGACGTTGGCAATATCAGTTGGTTCTGTAATTTTCATGCCATTGTGCTGTAAATGAGAGCAGATCTGGGTGTGCCCATTGAGATTCTTGACATAGCTATAGAATGCTTTGTTGTCCCTAAAATCAGAGGCGATTTTGTTTTTGTAGCTAGCTTTGGAGGATCTTATAAGGGATCTCAGCTTCTTACTGAGGCTGATCAGGGAACTCCTCCACTCATGGGATTTTACTCTCTTTTGCAACAGTTTCTTCCTTCTGTTGTAGAGTTTGTTTATGGCAGGGGACCACAAGATTGGCTTCCTTTTTTTGGAGGATAGCATCTTGGTTCTGTTTGGGATAGCAAGATCCATGCACTCGTGTAAGTGCTTATAGAGTGCATCTGCGTTGGATTTAGCAGTCGTAACTGTATTGTCCATCTCCCTGGGTGTCATGAAGTTCACCATTTCTGTCTTAAGAAGCATGAAGTTGGCTTTAGAGAAATTTTTTACCATGATTTCCTTAACGGGGGATGGGGGCGGGATGTGGATATCTGGGGTGATTAGCTTATGGTCGGTTCTGACCAGTGAGGAGTTGACTTCAGGTGTGGGACACCGGGTACTCATGTTGGTAATGACTAGGTCTAGGATATTGTTGCCCCTGGTGGGGGTGTGGATAAGTTGATCCAGGGCATTGGAATTTATGAATTCCAGAAAGCGATGAGTGAAGGAGTTGGTACATGAGTAGTTTTCCCAGTCAATGGTGGAGTAGTTGAAATCGCCCATTATTGGGGTGTTTGGTTGAACCCTAATATTTTCCAGTATATCAAGAAAAGAGGAGTGGGAATCCTGGGGCATGGTGGGGGATCTGTAGCAAGCTACAGTTTGGATTGCAGTGTTGCCTAGAGTTAGTTGCACTTGGATAACCTCGGATGCATTATGCTGAGCAACTAGCCTGGAGGTGTGGATATCCTTAATGAATATGGACACACCTCTGCCTTTGGTGTTACAGTCCAGGTTAGGTGGCTGAAAAGTGTGGTATGAGTTATAGCCTGGTAATGCAGGGGTGCTGTCTGGAGCCTTGAACCAGGTCTCAGTCACTGCACAGATATTGATGTTCTCCATTTTAAGGAGTGCCTCGAGGGAGTGCATTTTGAGATTTAGACTTTGAGCATTGAGTAGCATTACCCTCACTTTTTGCTTGCCTGTTCCTGTTACGGTGGTGAATTTGTCATTTGAACCTTGCCTAAAAAAGCCACTATAGGGGCAACAAGAGCCTTAGCCAGTATCCGGAATTCCAGGGGTGACAGGTGCAGGCCATCTCTGACAAAGCATCGAGGTCTGTCGACCATGTCGTCCCAGACAGACAGATACTGGATCCCCTTAGAATGACACCAGAAGCTTAGCCAATTGTTGAAGTCAATCATTTGTCCTTGTACTTTGGCATTATTCTGGGAGATGGCAGAATGCTACTCAGGGCTAGGGTCATACCTGCCTGGGCTACAAGATCAGAGAGCTCTTTAATGTCTCTTTTCATGTAGTACAGGGAGGTACGTCTCGGGTCATTCACACCAACATGGACAATGACAGAGTCATATTTGTACTTGTTGTGGAGTGACCTGAGTGCATGGGTTGAGTTATATGGCAGATCCTGGCACCCGACGGGGAGCTGACAGTAACCTTCTCCTTGTTTAGCCTGGTGAGTGGGACATCAGTGTGCCTGACTATAGAGTCACCTATGACTAGTATGTTGGGCATGTTGTTTTGCCTTATGGGCTGTGGTTGAGTGGCACACTGAGTCTGTGGGCTATGTGTCATTTGAGTTGTGTTGGGGGGGTGGAGGTTGCTTGCGTTTCTGCTTTGGAGGTCTCTCTTGCTTGAGCAGATTATTATTGAGAGGCTCTGCGAATGTTTTTGTTTCTATGTGTGGATTTTGGTGGTGTAGGCTTAGTGGGACTATGTGATGAGTGTTTTGTGGTGCAAGTGTTTACCTTCTCCTCTTGACTGTCAAGTTCAGTCTTGGTTGGAGAGAGCTTTACCTCCAGTTTGGCTTGTTAAGTGCATCTTTCACAGGTTGTGGTGTTGACTGGTTGGAGGGAGAGAGTTGTCTGTGTACATGAGGCAATTGCTACATTGCCCCAAGATGCCCAGATTCATCAGATAGACAGGAGAGAACAGGAGATCATGGCTTCCACCTGTAGCCTACAGCTATTTTTAAGCTGTTGGAATGATACAGTAGAGTAATTCATTCAAAAAAAAAAAAAAAAAAAAAAAGTGAAGAATGCAAAGAAATCCTTCTGGCTTATCAAAGCAGTTAGAGAAACTGAATGGATGGAATCTGTAATATAGTAATGTAATATACGTGTGTGCGCATGCATTATATATGTGTTTGTGTGTGTAATATGCGTAACTGCAAAGTCATGGGAAGAGGAGAAAGGAATGATGTAAATAAGAAAAAAAAACTGTAATAACAATCAGAGCAGTAAAATGATGGATAGTTCTTTTGTTGACAATAGTTTCCTGATGGTCAAAAGAAAGCATATATTTGATATAGGCCAGAGAGAGGAAATCAGCATAAAAATTTCCTGTATTGATCTTCCAAGTCTGCTAATAGCATTCATTTTATAACCGCTGATGTTCTTCGTGTTTCACTGTTGCAGTCATCACATTTGATTTATCTGCTTGCAGTAGCCCTCAGTCGGCCTGATTATCAAAGTCTTGGGTCCTGTGTCGGTTGCTGTCTCATCTTCCATGACGTCAGGTAGTCAGGGGTATAAAGCATGCAGCCGACGCCATTACATCAGTCTTTCTTGCCGTGCAGTGCCCGAATCAGAAGCAATTTGCAAGTGCCGGTCGGCCGACTCCTGAAATTTTCGTTTTCGAGTTTCAGAACCGAAGTCTAACTAAAGCGAAGTACCCCATTGGGGAAACTTTTTCTTGCTCTAAACAGATGTCAGTAAAAGTCAATAATTGTATTTCTTGTGAAAAGCAAATACCTCATAAAGATTTTCATTCGTACTGTATTCCTTGCCTAGGCCCTGACCACGACATACATCACTGTCGGTTTTGTGCCTTATTTAAACCACAAGCTATTCATCGTCGATACATTTTCGCTTCTAAATATTTTGTTACTCGGTTCAATTATCCAGATATGTCTTCGGTAAGCCACCTGACTATCGACATTCCGAAAAAACGCAAAGATAAAGACAGAGACAGGCCGCCTAGGTCCAAAGCTGCCGATGACGCTTCTCCCAAGCTAGTCACTAGTTCACCGTTACTCAGTGAGGTGCTTTCACAGCCCCTGATACCCACTACTTCAAATTCGCAGGCCTCTATTGAGACCAATTCGGAGTCCAGTATGCAACAAAATGCTTCAACTGTGCAACCTGCGGATGTCTCTACCTTGGATTGGTCCGGAGCCGCTGTGCAGGCACCGGCTTCTGAGGGTGTATTCAGGCCTACTGACTTGCATATTAAACCAACGCCATTTTCTTCTTCTAGGCCTAAAACTCGAACCATGCCTAGGAAACCGACGCCCAGACTGCATGGTCAGTCTTCTTTGCCTAAAAAACAAATTATAAGAATGGCTGAATACCTTATTACTTTAATCAGGGGAAGCCAACCTTTCCTTGCCCTGTAAAAGACCTAGGACTGAATTTGCTTATGATACTTCTGTCCAGGATTCTGAAATTTCTGTCTCCTCTGATGACCAGGATTTACCCTTATCTACCTATGAGGATTCTGATGTAGAGGACTCTATTCCCTCTGCTTCTCCCCCAGAGGATTTTTCTTTTGGTGAAACCTTGCATACTCTTAGGGAGCATTTCCACTGGGACAGCCAGGATTATTCTGATTCTAAAAAGAGGCTTAGAGATTTCTTACTCCTGCCCCAACACAGGCCTTTAGCTATTCCTCCTGTGCTGGACATTGTTGACTGTGCCTTTTCCGAATCTATCTTGGCCCCTGACTCTTTACCTCCTGCTCCCAGGAAACCTGATCGATATTACAGGGTTCCTGATTCTCACAAATTCCTTTTTAAAAATCTTACTGCGGATCCTGAGACCATTTCACAGGGACCCAAGGGCATTAAGGCTACTACTGCCAAAAATCCTTCCCCCTCTGATAGAGATTCCAGGGCCCTGGATAGGGGTAAGAAGGTGTACACATCTGCAACCGTGGCCATCAGGGCTTTAAATTGCCACTTTCATATGTTGAAGTATCAGTGGCATAGTATTGGATTGCTTAAACAGAAAATGATGTTGATTCCTGATTGTGCTGGAAATAAGGATTTACAGGATTTAATTCATACTCCTTAACAGTTTGGAAGACATACTTTGCAATGTGGTTTTGATTCACTGGAGGCATCTTGCAGGGCGGTTGTCACCGGGCCTGTACTTAGAAGGCATGCTTGGCTTAAGGAGCAATTTTTGCCAGATCATGTTAAAACTAAATTGCTGGATGCTCCCTTAAATCAGGACTGCCTGTTTGACGACAAAGCAGAAGAAGTTCTTAAAAAGATGGAGGAAAAACTAAATCTATGCAAACTGTTAAAGATTTTTTACAAGTGCAGCCTCCTAGATTTAGTAGGCATTGGCCCTCAAAAAAATTGGTCCTTTCCTGCCTCTTCCAGGCCTTCTCAGTTCGAATCCAAAACCAGCAGAACACCCAGGCTTCAGTCCCACGGTACGCACGGGACTAAGCAGTGGTGGGCTCCCACTTCCAAATCAGGGAGTAGTAAGACTCCCCCCTATGGTAAGCTGTCTCAATGACTTAATTTTAAAACTTCCAAGCACTTCTCAACTGACTGCTCCTTTAGGGGGAAAGATTCCTCTACAAGCAAAAAACTGTGAACTCATTACCCAGGACAAATGGGTTTTAAACATAGTTTCCCAAGGATACAGATTTCACTTCCACACGTTACCAACCCCAAACGGTTGGCCAGATCTACCCCCAAATCAGTGGGCGGAGGCTCAAAAGCAAGTACTCTCTCAAGATTAAAGGCTATTCAGACTGCACCAGAAGAGGAAAAGGGACAAGGTTTCTACTCAAGACTTTTCCTGGTACCCAGAAAAGACAACTCATGGCATCCTATCCTGGACCTGTGTATCCTAAACACCTTTTTGGTGATTCCAAAATTCAAGATGCTAACTTTTCACCAGTTGCTTCCCATGATAGGCAAAGATGCCTGGTTGACAACACTGGATTTAAAGGAAGCCTTACCCCTCTTTTCTACCTTGCAGAAAATACCTATGCTTCAAAGCAGTTCTGTGTACTGCCCTTTGACTTATCTACTGCACCCAGGTTATTCACAAAGTGCCTAGCTCCAGTCATTGCATTTTGCAGGCAAAGAAATATTCAAATATACCCATACCTGGACGATTGTCTAATTCAGGCAGAAAGCCAGGACATACTTCTGAATCATCTGGCATTTGTACAAAAGGTGTTAACTTATCTGGGGTACACCGTAAATGAAAAGAAATCACATCTGGTACCCTGCCAACAAATTATATTCCTGGGAGAAAGCTTGAACACAACTTCCCAGATGGCTTTCCTCATGCCAGAGAAACAAATTCATTTGACAACTTACTTCAAACTAGTGGCCACAAAAAACCCTGCTTATCTGCAAGGCAAATACTGCAAGCCTTGGGGTTCATGGCCTCATGCATTCTACTAATTCCATATGCAAGACTGCATATGAGGAAACTACAATGGTATCAACATTCTCAGGATCTAGAAGCAACGATTCCTATCATTCCTTGCCTATGGTTAGAATTCCTTTGGTGGGCAGAGGCCTGCCACCAAAACAAGGGACTACCATTCACTCTACCCCCTGTTGCCCAAACCCTAACAACAGACTGATCAGACTGTGCATGGGGGGCTCACCTGGCAGGGAAGTGCATTCAGGGCAAATGGAACCCAAGTCAAATGCACCTGCATATCAATCAAAAAGAAATGTTAGCTGTACAGAATGCTCTGAGAGCCTTCAAGGACCACATTCTTCCAGGACAATTAGTGGTAAAGATGGAAAACACCACTGTTATGTGTTACATAAACAAGCAGGGGGGGGTACCCATTCTTACCCCCACCGCAGACTAGCCATGGCTTTGTGGAACACAGCCTTGAGCTACCAAGTGCAGCTACAGGCTCAATTCCTGCCAGGAAAACTAAATACACTGGCAGACAAACTAAGCAGAAATCTCATGGACTCACACGAGTGGAAACTGGAACCAAAGATTTTCCACATGTTGATCAACAAATGGGGGACCCCAGATATAGACCTGTTTGCCTCCCCCCACAACTACCAATTGGACAAATTCAGCACAAGGACTCCCCACAAACAAGCTTGGAAAGTGGATGCTCTGTCCTTCAGCTGGAAAAATCTATCAGTTTATGCCTTTCCTCCTCTGCCCCTCCTCCCCAAAGTACTACTACAGATCAAACAGGACAAACCAAGGATGATCCTGATTGCACCAGATTGGCCACGCCAACACTGGTACCCTCTCTTGCTCAATGTGTCACAGCTGGCCCCATGGCACCTTCCTCACACCGCTACCCTGCTGTCTCAGCAGGAGAGCCAGATTCTGCACCCCCAGCTTCAAACCCTGAACCTGGCAGCCTGGCTAATTACCTAACCTCTCCGTTACCATCCCTCAGTAAACAAGTGTTGGATGTCATTTTGGAGGCAAGGAGGCCTAGTACTAGAAAATCATATGCTGAAAAATGGAAAAGATTCTGATGGCCACAGCAGCGCCCAGTTTACCTCAGATTCTTCAGTACTTAACTGAGATGCTTCACAAGGGCCTTTCCTTTTCTTCCATCAAAATTCACGTCTCTGCCATTTCTGCTCATTACAACACAAAACTACCCCTCTTTTCTCACCCACTGCTCAAGCAGTTCCTCAGAGGGGCCAAAAACTTGACTACCCAGGAGAGCCCCAACTCCAGCCTGGGATTTTAATTTTGTATTGGAAAAACTCACTCTTCTTTCCTTTTGAGCCAGCTGCAACTGCAGAGTTAAAATTCCTTTCTTGGAAAACAGCTTTCCTTTTAGCAATCACTTCAGCAAGAAGGGTATCTGAATTACAGGCCCTTATGGCAGTGGAGCCTTTCATCATTTTTCATGCGGACAGGGTGTCCCTCAGGACCAATCCCTCTTTCATGCCCAAGGTGGTATCCAGTGTGCTCTTAAATCAGTCCATTCATTTGTCAACCTTCTTTTCTAATCCACAGAACAAAGGGGAAAGGATACTGCACTCCTTAGAAGTGCACAGACAACTTAGATTTTACTTGGACAGGACTAAACCTCAAAGGAAATCTGAACAATTGCTGGTGGCATTTGCTGCAGGGGCAGAAGGGAAGGCTATTTTAAAGCAAACCATTTCTAAATGGATAGGCCATTGCATTCATTTCTGCTATAAGCACCATGGAAAACCTATCCCACAGGTGATTAAACCCCATTCAACCAGGGCTGCATCTACCTCTACAGCCTTTCTCAGAGATGTCCCTACCAGAGACATCCTAGAAGCTGCTACCTGGAGTTCTGTACATACTTTCACCAAGCATTACCATTTGCCAATTTTCTCTAAATCCAGAGCTGGCTTTGCCACTGCAGTCTTGTAGGGCCTTATAGCTGGTCCTAATGCTGTCTAAATTCCTCTTCCCATTCTTAGCTTTGGGAATCTACCCAAATGTGATGACTGTAACAGTGAAACATGAAGAACATAGTACAGTTGTGTACACTTACCATAAATGTAGATGTTTGAGTGTATTCACTGTTGCAGTCCTGGTTACCCTCCCTCCAGCCCCCTGACTTCTTTTGGCTATACCTCTATTATCCTCTACTATACTTAAAAGCTTTTTAGTGTATTTGCTGTTTTGTTGGAGATATAACCTTGTATATTTATATGTAATCCCTTCCCATTAAGGGGGGGGGCACCTGACATCTGGGGCAAGGAAAACTGATGTAATGGCATCAGCTGCATGCTTTATTCCCCTGACTACCTGACGTCACGGAAGATGAGACAGCAACCGATGCAGGACCCAAGACTTTGATAATCAGGCCGACTGAGGGCTACTGCAAGCAGATAACCCAAATGTGATGACTGCAACAGTGAATACACTCTAACATCTACATTTATGGTAAGTGTACATAACTGTACTTTTCTGTTGATCCTTTCTGAATCCAGTCCTTTACACCATCTTGATTTTTACCATAGTCCATCAAATACTTTCTTCCTTTATCCATCAAAACACCTTGATTCTCAGTGTTTTCCTCCTTTTTTTAACAATTCTCATTCACTCCAACATTATATAAATTGCTCAAGTCCTGCCTTTCCTTAAATGTCATTCCTCCTAATGAATGTTATTTTGCAAATATTGTTCCAATGAATTACACTTATTTCCATGCAGTTTGCCTCTTTCCTTTCATAAATGTCCCACCTATAATCTTTTATCTCAAGATATTTAGTACTTCAGTTGTGGTTAGTTTAGATTTTGATTTCTATTTTCTAGTAATTTCCTTTTTTGAAAGCCAGTAGCATTTATCTTGTCAAGACAATTCAGTCCCTAAATCCCTGTCTCAAAAGGGTCAATTCCTCTCTTACAGTCATTTGTTCCTCAGCATTTCTAACAAAGCACTTTGTAGGAATTATTAAAATCTATTAACTTGTTGCATTCCAAAAAATGCATTCCACTTACTTTTTGATTTTTTTTCTATCACACACTCAGCATTTACTGTCTGCCCGATGAAAAGTTGTCTGAAGTCTGGCCATCAAAGTACTTAGGCAAGCACTTCAAAGCAAAAACACTAAACTTTCTGGACCTCGTTGCATACTTGGGAGCCAAACTAATGTCCTTCCACTGTTCCTTTGTATATTGCCTTTCATTTCTCTCTTCGTAGTCTTTTCTAACCACTTGTCATTGATTATTTTAGTTACCATGTATTATTATATATAGCATACTTTTGTTTGTGTCTTTCAACTTTTCCCGCTTAGGGGTCGCCGCAGCGGAACTCTGGTCCACTAATAATTGGTAGTTGATTTCTACGTGCGGAGTTACCAGCCCTGATGCACAACCTTCAATGAAGGTACGCCCATTCATGCATGTCTCCATGCAGAAGACGCTCTAGCTGAGAATCGAACTGGACTAGTCTTACTGTGAGGTGACAACGCTACCGCAGCACCACCACCGCGGGTTTTTTATTATATGTAGCATACTAATTATCCCTTTTTAAGAGCAGCTTTTGCTCTAGACTCAACTAAAAACTTGCCTAGTCTTTCATTTATCATTACTCTATAATTTTCTTTGTTTATACTGGGCTATTAAGCCCTGCAAAGGTAAAGCAGTTGGTAACCTGCAGTCTGAACTCTTGAATGGCCTCATCCCATTCCACTACCTTGTGCTTCCAAGTTATTTGCTGCCAATACCTTTGTTCCTTTAATAATTTTCTCCAGTAAATTCCAACTGTGTCATGCTTATGTTCTATGTCCCTACTTTCAGCCATCCCAATTGGTAAAATGTTTCTTCTCCATTCCCATGTTGTCTTAGTGTTTAGAATACTTTTTAATGCAACTGTGAAACTAGAATATTCTGTATGGTTGAAGTTATTCTCCTTAAGGGCCTGCATCTAGAATCCTACTCCCTCCTTATTTCTTTAACTCTGATTCAAAACCATGAGCCTTAACTGCATAGCTCTAAATTATTCTTTCAAATCCATTAATCCTAAATCACCGTATTCTGTAGGGTGAAACAGTTTATCCCACCGAATTCTTTCCTTCCTTTGCTTCCAAAGTAGTCCCTTAAACTCTGTTAATTATGCTTCACATCTTCTCCTGTGGTTGATAAAAATACTCCTGAGCTGTATATAAAACTAAAGAAAGTAGAAACAGTTTCACTAATTTTATCTTGGTATCCATGTAAACAAAATCTTCCAACTTATAAGTGTTTGTATTATCTTTTATTTAGCCTTTTCGTACATATCCTGTCTACCATAATTGAATCCTTTATAATCCATGCACCCAAGTACTTCATCTTGTCATGTCCCCATAAATATGAGTATTGTTAAACCAATTCATGAATTGGTACGTAGTTTACCACTGTAGGGTTTTTTTGTCTTCATTTATTGTTATTGTAGAAAAAAAATAGAAACTGTTTGATTGAAGTTATTTAAAATATCTTTTTTTGTGGGTTCAGCGAATGCAAAATATCATTTGCGAATTGTCAACTTTTTCATCTTAAAAACCATAAATGATACCATCTATTAACATATCAACTCCATATCATAATTTGTACAACACTAAAGAAGAAGAAAATGATAGAGGACAGAAGAAAAAGGAAAAAAAAAAATCTTATTAAAGATACAATTATCACTTGAGCAAATACCTTCTTGCTGTGAATTCCTCCATTTATATTCAGCAAATTCTGGCATAGGCAATGGTTTCTAATTTTCTAACATTCTTTTTGTAATCCCAGAAGCTAATCCAGTTTTCAAACTATTAGAAGATGAAAATTAATCTAAAATATGTAATACAAATATTTCTGCAAAAAAGATGATTTTTTTATTATTTGTAGCATTTCTTGTATTTTCCTCCATTTTTTGAATTTGTGGACACAGCCACCAACAATAATATAAATTAGCAGGTTCTTATGAATAGTACCAGAAAGGTGCTGAACTCTTACCATATGTTAAATAATCTAAATGGAGAGAAGTGCATTCCAAATTATACCTCTCAGTTGTACAGATTTTCGCAGAATGTCCAGATTTTTTGCCTTCTACTTTTGGTCCACTTTTCATAAAATTGTAGTTTTTTGGCAAATCATTAAAGATTGAAGTTAGAAAATAATGACAGACATTTGAGTTTCAGATGTCATACCCTTCAGAAAATTCATGCTAATGCAATACCTGTTCTATCAGCTTTCTAAGTTTGTAAGAGCAATATTTAAAAAAGTGTCCCTATTTTCCGGCCTTTGTCCCACTTTTATTTATAGCTTTGTCCAGATTTCTTGCTCTAAGAGGTTGAGAGGTATGTTCCAAATAATGTGTACTGAGTAGCTCTATAGCTTATAGATTTGTGGTTTTCATATACTTGAATAAGAATTATAATCCATTGGGTGTCGGTGAATTTCCTTTGCAGTGGAAAAACTCGCATTTAGTTTTCCCAGGAAACACTCTATTTGGACGCATCTCCAATTGTACTCTATAAGCAGTCATTATCCATTCTACTTTCCTAAGGTAGCCTTTTTTCTCTTTTAAATGGTTCACCTCTCTACAGAGAGCATACTTTAAGGTAAATCTATAAACTGCAAATATCTCTAGCCTTACTAAATTCTAACATCCAAACTATCTCTTCTGTCACGGAATTCCAATTTCTCTCTACCTATCTCAAGCTCACTACTGCTCCTATCTTTATCTATCTATCTCAAGCTCCATACAGTTTCATCATACTCCCTCCTGTACTTCACCTAAATATTGCCTTAGCCGTCACTGTTTGTTACTATGCAAGTGTTGCTTGTTCTAATCAGCCATATTCTTGTTCTTATACATGTATTTCAGAAGTATTTACCAATACCATGATATTGATCAACTGATCAGTCATTTCTCTGACGGTACAAGCTATTTCATGTTAGTGTATTTGTTAGCTTTCTTTTCTTTCCACTTTATATTGCTCCTTCAGCATTTGTTTATGTATAAACTATTTACTATCTATATTTACCAAAGTTAGGTATTCTTGATTGTTATGGATTTCTTGTATTGTTTGTAATGTGTTTTTGTAGTGGAGCTTTTCTCCCCAGGCTTCCACTGAAAAAGAGTCACTGGCCCAGTTGGACATCCCCCGGTAAACAAATGTAAAATAAATAAATAGTTCTTTCCACTTCAGCTTGTGCATATCTGAAACTAAGATTCTAGCCACTTGAAAACACAAAGAAATAGTAAAATTGTTCCAAAGAAAATGACATTTTCTCATTACTTTTAGTATTCTTGGTATGTAAGTCTATAACACTCCAGTAGCAAAAAGTCATCTGAATTTATTGACAGCAGTCTAGGTATGTGCATGAAAAAAGGATACTCTTATCAGACTACTGAATGTTCATCATATTAATAAAGGTGTGAGCTAGCATATACATATGGATGTTTGCTAAATGTTCATATTAATAAAGGTACAAGCTACAGCTTACATATGCATGTCTGGCATTGCTAGTCCCCCTTATAATCTTGTTGATACCTGTCACTGTTTTCTCTGCTTACCTTCCCCTTTCTTGTGAAGACCCCTTCTCTGCAGTGGTATTACAGTACTTTGAAGTAGAAACAAAATCAAAGAGATTATTAACTTTTTTTTTTTACTCCAAATGTTTTTTATTAATTTTTCAAATAATTCCATTGTATAATAATCTTAATACATTTTCTGATAAGTAAAACAGTATGATTAACTATATACAATATTTACAGTTGGACTGAAATTAAATTATTATATTGATCAGGCTAGTCAGAGTAACATCATATTAATGAGAGATCATTTGTTCCTTTTTCTTTCACTCTCATTAAGAGTTTAAATTCCAGTTTAGTCTCTCAATAAGTGATAGTATTTTTTCCCATGGATTCTTGTTCCATTCTTAATTCTTTTACTCTGGTTTCCAGTAATGTAGTTTCCTTTAATATTAGCAGAAATTCTTTAAATGATGTTTCCAGATTTGATTTCCATTTTCTGGTAATACATTTTCTAGCAATTGCTGACATCTTCCCAAAATTTTTTAACATTAATACAGTCATGAAATACATGTATCCAATTTGCTTTACAACTCTGCAAGCATCTTCAACATGTAACATTATTAGAATTACATTTTTTTCATCTGTTTGGAGTAAAAAAAGATCTATGCAAAATTTCCATGTGTAAATTCTCCAAAATTGTATGTTGGATGTCAGTTTAACAGAATTTAGTATTTTGGTTTTGTTTTCCAGGGATAAATTTATTGAATGACCTTTTGTTATATGATTCCAAAATTTTTTATTGATTTTAACTTTATAATTTATTAAAATTTTATATAATTTTGATGTCAAATGTTCCCAATTTTGATTATTGTATACTATTTCATATAAATGAGTTATACATGTAGGTTTATCTGTAAAAGAAAAATTGTTAATTATTCTGCATAGATCTTGTGAGTATTGTAATATACTTTGTAATAATACCCAGTCTGATGTAGAGAGATTATAAGTTTTTATTATAAGTTGACTATCCAAAACCTTATGTTCATTAATGCATTGTTGCCAGTAAATTAATCATTTCTTTTCCCAAGTAATGAAAACCGTCCTATGCATTTTGTTTGGAAAATTTCTTGTTACATTGAAAGGATATAAAAGTTCTAGCCATAACTTTATATCTGTATTAGAAGTTACAAATCTTTTAAATGAATTATACATATTATTTAAGTATTTTAGATTAGTAGGTTTTGTTAGATTATATTGAAGGCTAGCGCATAAGATATGCCATAGTTTATTAATATGATTGTCTATCATTAAATTCTATAAAATGGTATTTTCATTTGAATAAATAACAGTGTGGAGAGATTTCCAGTTAGAAGAATAGCACGGATTTATCCAGTTTGTAATTATTTTAAAAATGGAGGCTCTAATATAAGTTTCAATATCCGGGAAATTGATTCCACCTAGTTTCCATGGTCTAATGTGATGTGTATAAGCTATTCTGTTTTTGTTAGGACGCCAAAGTAATCTTAATAATAATGTATTTATTTCTTTTAAAAAATATTTATCTGGTATTACTGGAATAGCTTGTGCTATATATAGGATTTTTGGAAGTAATATAATTTTTTTTACTTGCAATCTATCTTCAAATGTTATATATATTTTGTTCCATTTTATTATATTTGACTTTATTTTGTCTATGATTTCCCTGTAATTTATATTTAATTTTTTTTTAATGTTGTGCTTAATGTTATACCTAGATAGTTTAAAGTGAGAGATTGTTTACCAATTATATGATTATCATTTATTTGAAAATCATTTTTTTATTCAATATCATAAAATGTGATTTCGTTTTGTTAAAATGTAATCCTGAAATCGAATAAAATTTAACAACTTGTATATCTAATTCTTTTAATGAATTTTTAGAAGTAGATGTGGTAAGAAGTATATCATGTGCAAATAACATTATTTTTGAATTATATTGATTATATAAATTTATACTCTCTATTTTGGGATTGTTTCGTATTGAGATGGCAAATATTTCAGTGGCTAATGCAAATAATATGGGGGACATGGGACAACCTTGTTTTGTGCCTTTTGTCAGTATTATTGATTCAGAGATGAAAGGTCCTAATTTTATATATATTTTTATTAATGAAATAAAGGAGCTAGGAAACTCGTAATACTCTAATATTTTAAACAAGAAATCCCAGTTTAAGGAGTCAAAAGCTTTCTCTATATCCAATGCAACTATTAAGGCTTCTTGTTTTTCTCTATTTAAATAGTCAATAATAGTTAGTATTCTTTGTATATTGTCATAGGTGCACCTATTATGTATAAACCCTGTTTGATCTTCATTTATAATTTTTATCATATATTTTTTTATTCTATTGACTAGAATAGCCATAAAGATTTTATAATAATTGTTTAGTAATGAAATTGGTCTATAGGAGCTGCATTTTGCTGCATCTTTATTTTCTTTTATTATAGGAGTAATTAATGAGTATCTCCAAGATGGTGGAATGGTGTTGTGTGTTTGTATTTCTATTAAGGTTTTTTGGAAGACTGAGATTATAGTTGATGGAAAGATTTTGTATATTTCAGCTATAATACCATCCATTCCTGGAGCTTTATTATTTTTGCTTTCTTTAATTTTCTCTGAAATTTCTTTAAGAGTAATTTGCTTTTGAAGTTCTAATTTTAAATGTTCTGAGATTGTTTTAATCAATTCAGGTTTCAAATCTAAATTAAAGTTTTTTGTTTGAGTTCCTTCCATCTTGTTCTATAAAATGGTATTTAAAAGCATCTAATATATCACTTATATCTGACACTTTCTTGTTCTTCCTTACATCATATGTAATAGTAGTAATGTTATTTCTTTTAGATTGTACTTTAACTCTTATTGCCAAGTTATGCATATGTTTAGGAGAAACTGCATATGAGTTTAATTTTAATCTTTCTAGTGCTAGATTAGTTTTGTGTTAGAATTTCATTAAACTTTTCATGCAGATCAGTAATTTTCTTCTTATTAGCGCATTTGTTAAATTATTATTTATCTTTATAATTTGATTTTGTATGTTGAGTAATTCTGATTCCCATTATTTTAGTTTATTTTTGTACCATGTGATCATTTTACCATAAATATAGGCTTTTAGAGCATCCCATACCATAACTATGCTGATTTCATTAGTGAGATTAGTGTCTAGAAAGAATTTCAACTCTGTGAGTAGCCAAAGTTTAAATTCTTTTAGTTTCGTAATATATGCTGGAATTCTTGTCATTTGTATTAATTTTTTAAAATTTGTTTGAATATTAATAAGGATTGCTCTATGATCTGATAATGAACATGGTATGATTGTAAAAGTATTTATCTTCGCATCAAGGTCTTGTGCAACAAAAATTTTATCTATTCTTGTTTGGGTTGTAAATCTGTGATCTTGGTATGAAAATAACAGTGAGTTACTTTCTCTAAATTTGAATGCATCTATTAAATTGTGATTTTCAATCCATTTTTTGAGTAGCTTTGCTATAGGAGTTATACTTAAATTTTTTTTGTTGGTGGTCACTGAATTATCAAGAATGCAATTAAAGTCACCACCTAATATCAAGATACCTTTATATGTTTTACTAATAAAGTCTAGATGTTTCTTTGTCGTACTTTTTCCTATCCCTGGGAACCAATAACGATTTACTAATGTCCAGATTCTTTTATTGAATTTTATTATAACAATTGTTATAAGCCCATCTTTATCTTCATAGCTATAAAGAATTTGGGGATTAATGATTTTTTTTCTCCATAGTATCCTAACTCCTCTAGTTTTGGTTTGATATGATGATTGTGCTATTGTTGTATACTCATTTGGATTCCATAAATGCTTTTCATCATCTTTAAAGTGAGTCTCTTGAAGAAATATTACTTGCGCTTTGTTTAATTTTAAATATTTTAGTAGGTTTGATCTTTTCTTTGGATTATGTAAACCATATATGTTCGGTGGGAGTAGTGTTAAGTCCATGTTTGTTGTTGAGTTTCATGCTTGCTAATATTTATATTAATATTCAAGTACATTTTATAGCATTGTATTTGGAACAAAATTTTCCTTATTTCATGTATCATAAATAGACTGAATCTGTTTTGTAATACTTTTATATTGCTGTTCATTTCAGGCCATAATAAAAAAGTGTAAAATGATTTAAGTAAAATTATTTTGATTAATATAATCTTTTCTTTCAACCTTCCCCCCATCATACATTCCTAATCTGATAGACATAAACAAAATATCTACCAGATTAACCATCATGTTTGGTAGACAGATTACCTCATGCTCCATTCTTGTATTCCACCTTTGAAATTATAAACTAGTATATGTTGAATGATATTTATGGTTCTACATATTATATACATAGTGAAACACATAAGTAATTGTAGGGTATATACATATATATAAATACATTCCTTATGAACATTTAATAACATATCAGTCATATGGCTAAGTATATTCATCTCAGGTAAGTTAAACCCGACATCCAATTGCTTTAATGTCATCTTCTTTTCCCCTTCTCTCTCTCCCTTATGTATAGGAACAATTTGCAAAGACACAGATATGTATTCTATTATATACTATTTTCATTGAACCATTCATAGTGACTGACTGATATCAACTATTGAATCATTTCTGAATCTGATGTGATTATAGATTTTCTATATATGTACATGACAGAACTATTAACTTAGTAATATATGCATCAAATGTTCAAGTTAATCATCTAATAGTAGATGATAGATAAAATCTTTTCCAAATGCATATTGATTGTAATGAAATCTATTTTACATAAAATACATTAAGATTTAAATAAAATAAAAAAAAATCATTGAATGGTATATGCTTGTAAATTTCCCATGAATCAAGAAATTGTATTACATACACAGTTGTGATATTGTTTTTTTACTAAAAAAATAAATAAAAAAAAAACATATAATTTTTGTTAATGTAAACATATGGTAAGCTCTGCAAACTAATTATTGTTCAATATAGTTTAATACTCATAAATTACTTATTATATCCAATGTTTCTTTGACTATTTGGTTATATACTTCAAACCCTAGTTTATAATGCATATTGGAGTCTTAACAATTGTTAGTATTCTTTTGTCTTTTCATATAATCCATAAGTTTAATACACAGATTTTACTATAGGTTAAAGAAATATTTTATAAACTTTTTATATAAAACCCATCTCGTTTATTCATTCAGATATAACAGTTTTAAATTTCTGTCAACAAAAACTATTAAACCAACTATATTTTTATTTAGGATAAGCTTTCTGATTAAAAAAAATATCAGACTCAGAATGGCCACTGAAGTACATTGTAGTATTTCCTTTGTTGTGCAGCTTAGCTATGGTGCAGTAAATGAGTTTCTATGCATGACAGAAAGTAAATTGAGTTTCTAAATAAAATATATGATCATAACTAGAATCAGTTGAAAATGATATGTCTGTATTTGCACATATGCACAATGTCAAATCTAGCCATGTAGATGATAAACATATGTGTGTATTGTCACTATTTTGTGCTCATTTCTGTGCTTATGCACACATTTGTAGATTGACACATACAGACTCATATTTCCATGTTTGAGATTTGTAGAATAAATCACTTGACTATGTTTCTCTAATTCTTACAGAGTTAGTATACAGTGTTTTACTAAACTGAGTAAACTTATTTCTTCCTATTGTTTAGCCTTGTCTTATCATTACTTTTATTATAAAGTACTTCATATTTATTCCAACTAAATATTCTGAGTCTATCCAAGAGCTTTACAATATACAAGTCAATTCTACTTTTGAAATACAATCTATTAAAGAGTTAAACATCAGTCTAAGAGAGATTTTCAGCATGTTTATGATTGGCAGCAGACTGCTGTTATGCCTGTCACTAACTGTACATAATGTAGCCGACTTTCCTATGTCAGTGCTGTGGACAATTAAAATCGTATCTGTTGTCAGTTGTAAAATATCATGTCATTGCATTTTACAGATTAACTGTCCATCAGTATTTTAAAATTGCTGAAATTTGATGTTTAAATCCACTCAACTGATTAACCATATATCCTTTGAATGTGCTATGCTAGGTGTACTGAAAGTCATAATGAGATAATAAAGCGGCAGAACAGCCCAATACACACTATAGAACTTTGATGTATATATTTTAAATACTTGTGCCAAAAAATGTATATGCATTACAGAAACAAATTGGCTAGCAGGCATTAACTGGTATGTATGACACACTGCTGCCTATTACATTACAGGATATCCCTGTCCAGTAAACAACAGTTAGAACTGAAATGCGTTTGGTCTTTAACATCTTATTATACATTGTGCTAGTCAACCAATTATTTCATGCAAGCACATGCTAGAAGGGTGGCATCTTACAGAATTATCATTTATTTTGGAATTAGCAAATACCTCCTACATTAAAAAAAAAAAAAAATCTGTTAATGGTCAGTCATATGTCCTGTACTATTTTTTTAACAAAGACACACATGCACCCACAAACCCACTCACACATACATACATACACACACAGGCATGTAAATATTTTTAATTAAAACTATGTTCAAATCTGTCACAGGGTTTTTATAAGCAGTACAACAGTTCCAGTCAAGAAGGTGCAAATATAGCTTTGAAATCAGAAGCCTTTGGAAGATAAAATAAGTTCTGTACATGAAATTCAAAACATTTTCCTGACCATTTCCTGAATGTTTTGAACATTAATAATCAGCGTGTTATCAGAACTATATTAGAGCTTGCTTGTCACTTTAAGACTAACAGGAAGTGTACAGCTGTATTGACGTGAAAACTCTTGATATCTTGACTTAACAGTTCATACACTGAATCCCTGCCACTCACCACTCTGTAAAAGTAATTGTTCTTATTTATATTTCTAATTTAGTGATTTAGTTTGTGTACTAGTATAGTGGTCTTTTTTCACAATGAATTTTATAGTTGTTGTTGTCCGATAAAGCTGAATGTGTTCATACTATTTTTTTCCTTTTTCTTACTCTCTCCCCAGTAAGACTATACTGTATTCTGTCCTCTTTCTCTCTCTCTTTTACATCATCGTATCCTTGTAGAGTGTGAGTGCAAGCTGTTAGTGTTACTGTGGTGTTGAATGATTACAGGGACGCTATTCATGTGTTCGTAAGTGTGTTTGATTGTTGAAATGAGCTTGCGGCTTCTTGTAAACAGTCGTTATTTATTCATATCCTCGTCAGACAGTTCGTGTAAAGAAAAAAAAAGAGAGATGATGCTTTTAAACTGTAACAATGAAGTGTTCAACACCGATCAGTTATATATCTACTATGTTTATATTTTTTACCAATATCTACTGCTTATTGCTTAATATCTTGTAGCCACATGAAACCCTATGGTTACAAACCATCTATATGAGTTGCATGTCAGTATTTCTTAATGAAGACGCCCAGATCATTCACTGCTCTTCTCCTTCCTCTCCTTACCTCCCGTTCTCAATTCTATCCCATCAAGACAATCTATTAAGTAATTAAAATGAGCTTTTTGAAAGAAACAATCCCTACTATACTACACATTTAAACTTGATATGAGTGTCACTGTGCTAACCACTTGACACAAGCAGCCTCATCCTGTAGTAAGTAGAGTTGAAGCATCACTGTATTAAAAAAGAAAAACAGAATTATAAACAGTATTATGCATATTGAGACAACTAAAAAAAGTAAATGTACATACGTTTTGGTTTGTTTCCTTTAGTATATATTTCACTTTTTAGTAGAATCTTTGAGAGTATGTAAACTTGTTGCATTTTTTATTTCAGTTCTTTGCTTCTTCTTCTTTACATCAGTCCAGGAATTTTTTTCTTGGGATCTTTTCAGTGAGTTAGGTGTTGACAAATCCATTTCTTCTGGAATTGTAATTATATTATTGTTCTTGATAAAAGAAGATGCCTCATCTATGTCGTCGAAGGTTCTCATTTCATTTGAGTAAAGAATCTTGATTTATGCAGGGTACGCAAGTTGAGCTTTGATTTTGTTTTGTTTCAGGAATTTTACAAATGGCCATGCTTTCTTAAACCTAGAACTCTAGTTGAATAGTCATTATCAAATCTTATTTGGTGTTGTTTATACTTTAAAGGACTTTTCCTCCATGCTGACTTTAGTATAAGTTCTTTATCAAGGTATGATAAAAACTTTATTACAATGGATCT
This sequence comes from Protopterus annectens, assembly GCF_019279795.1. NCBI lineage: Eukaryota > Metazoa > Chordata > Ceratodontiformes > Protopteridae > Protopterus > Protopterus annectens. The sequence continues at coordinate 273,365,931 of NC_056738.1, read as the reverse complement.
AGGAGAAGTATTAGGAGAAGATGATACAGGTTTTCCTATGGCTCGATGAGCCCTTTCTATGCCATTTGACAGTCCTTCTTTTAGGTGTAAGAATTCCGGCAACCAGGAATTTAAAAACAAAATAATGTCCTCACCCTCAGCTTTCTCTGGAAGACCAAATATTCTGATATTTGTGTGCCTTTCTCTGTTTTCTAAATCATCTATCTTGTTGATTAACCAGTTATTTTGTTGCAAGAGAAATTCACTTTGGTTCTCTTCTTCCTTCAACCTTCCATCTATATCGGAGAGAGATGTTTCAGTGTCCATTATTTTTGTTTGTTGCTGCTGTAATAATTCTTTAAAGACATCTGTTTGTTTTTGGCAGTTCTCTTTTAGATTTTCAAGGTTGTCCTTAAAATTATCCATTTTCAATGACAGCTCCTGCAGGACAGAGGACATCAGTTGGATTTCCTTCTTCAAGGCTGTTTCAGAGTGTGAGTTCTTTGAGTTACTCATTTCCAAGTGGCTATAGTAGTCTCCAGATTAATTTGACAGGAAAATATTGACAAAAAGCTTTCAAAATTAGTACACTATTAGTTCATAAGTTTATCAATAATAGTTGGATATTTTTGTTCGATGAAATTAATTATTTTCCAGTTATTTGAGCTAGTTTTGTGGAGCTCTAAAAAAATGCTGCTACCAGTTAGCCATTCAGGCTCCATCCAGGACATTATGAACTTTTAATCATATTTATTCTTCCCAAAATAGAAATGGAAATACTTTAAGAACAAATAATTCTACTTGGGATATGTTCTGTTTGTTGAGTGAGAAAACATCTGCAGAAATAATAATTATTATTATAATACCTAAAAATTTAATTTAAGTGTTGACATGTTGCTTTCTGATGCATTACTATTATTATACATTAATAATATTATTATTTCGGATTTGCCATAATTGCATATCCACAATATTCTTAGCTTCTTCTATAACTTTCATAATGCATTCAATATTTTGCTTATAATTAATGACTCGTTTGCATAAGCTATGAAATTGCACTCAATTTCCTCCTTCTAGATTCAAATATTCTATCCAGTTTGTACAACAGTGAATTAATGGCTAGTGCAAACTGTGTTACCGACAAACAACAATGCCTAATCTCAGTCTTTATATCAATTTTTAGCATACATTTTTTATTAATTTTTATATATGCTTGCTTCATAATGTGAATATGGATTTTTAATCATTTTAATGTATCAGGAACTCCATAATATTCAAGAACCAACTAAATATAATCTCTGTTTAAGTAGTCAAAAGCTTTTGAAGAGTTTAGTTTCACCAGTTCTCTGGTCTGTTTCTTGTTTCTTGCATTCTCTCAGAATTAAAAATAACATGCCTGAAGTAAAGCATTTCCTTCAGTCATATTTCTTCGGGAGCAGAAAACAAATTGATTTGGATATAACATACACATTCAGTTTTAAATTTACAATTTTAGCCTGAGCTGTCAAGTGCTCCGGATTATGGGGAAAGCGCCACATTTAAGACACAGAACTCACAAAGTTCCGCTGTTCCGCATTAAGAGTGTTGGTTCCGCTGTACACATTCTGATTGGCTCATATACCATGAAAATAGTTACTCAGAATGTACAAAGCTGAACCAACACTCTTAATGCAGAACAGCTCCCAGCAATATGACCTCACAGAGGCACAAAAACCATCACCTGCTCCACCCTCTTCTCCAGTTGTTGCATTCCAGACAGTTTGCGTGGAATAGCAGTCAGCATGCTGATGCTTCCTACATAAGATAGCTGCAGGATGTCACAGTCAAGCTCATGGTCTGCAGCTGCAAAAAAGTTACCTTTGGTCTGTATTATTGGAACTTTAACTGTCTGCTTGTCATTCAGGCGGAAAACTTTGGACGAGTGTCTGGGCAACTGGTCTTAGGGAAAGTTGTGAGAATCTTTTAGATAACGACTTAGAAGTGATTTTTCATTGTTCCTTATTTACATTTCAAAAGAATGTCTGCAAGAATTTGCTCGAAGTACTGAAATGGATATTGAAATGCAAATGCTGAAAATATGTTATCTCCTGGGTTAATGTCTCCAAGTGTTTTGCGTTTCTAATACCATTGTAGGAATGGACTCAATTTTTAAGTCTATGTGGCTTCATGAAATTACTATTAATTCAATGTTTGATGTTAGCCAAGAAAGCTCTTATCAGCATCCACAGTGTGCTCAGGTGGTCAGATGAGAAGAAAAAACATTTCACTTTACATCCAGGTGCATTACACATTATGTGAAGAAATTCATGCTTCACTAGGTTTGTTACTTAAATTCATCAGAATAATAGTATAAAAATTGGTTTTGTAACACAATGCTAGAGCAGAATACATCTAGAAGGCCTGTTAAGATGCCTCGATGGTGGAAAGAGTATTCACTTGTTATGATATTTACAACTGCTAGACATAGTCATACAAGCAGGATATCAGAGAGGGTCAGAAAGGAGTTTGGAGGTAGCCCTCTTGGAACACAGGAGAAACAGGATTACAGAGTATAATGGTTGGCTACAGCAGTAAACAAGGGACAGTAGGAGGATGGGAGATTACCTGACAGAGAGACTATCACTGTGAAGGGACATTCACCATCTTTACACAGATGGTACAGATTCACTTAGTGCAGGATTTGGAAAGGTAATTCTCAGTGAGTGCACCTTAAAATAAGGTGGAAAGGGGAGGGAGAGTAATGATACCAGATGAGCAGGATAGGTGAATGTACAGTAAACAGAAGGTGGAAAGAAATTAGACAGTTTAGGAAGTAACAGTGTGAGATGGATTTTGGCTGGGTACCCTTACTCTGCAATAAAAGGAGTTTGGGTAGGAAGATGGAAGAGCTGCAAACAATGATGCAGGATGGGCTGTGGACATTGCTGGTATCATGGAAAGAAGGGCCAATGACAAGAGAGAGTGGGACATGAAGGTGCTGGATATAAACTATTCAGAATGTCAGAAAAGTGAGACAGGTGATTTAGAAGTTTGCAAATGGAGGCCATCAGACAAGAATCAGAAAGGAAGGAAGAACACTAGACAAGGAATGGTGTAGGGATACAGGTAGTGTTAGAAGCTAGGTTAAATACCATGACAGTGAAGGTTGAAGAAACTGGGAAGACCTCATGGAATGATAGTGTGTCACCAGTCAGATATAAAAAGAGACAGGAGAACAGAATAGAGTGAAGTATAAAGAAGAAGGTAACACTCATGAGGGATATAAATCTGCTATGTGCAGCCTGGAAGATTCTGAACTTTAGGGTAGATAGGAAGCGAAATTGTTTGAGGACTTGAACCATGAGAAGGTTTGCTATCTGGTGTTAGTGTGCAACAGAAAATCTTAATTGTTACAGATGGTGATATGGATATCCAGGATAAGGTACTGTTAATCAAAGGATTTTGCTTGAAAAAACATTTCAGCTTGGCACTGGGGAAATGGTGCGTTTTCGCGCAGTGTGAAAATACGTTGTTCCACATTTTGGCTGTTTGTCACACATTGTCAGGGTGTGTGTTCCACATTGACCTCTTAAGAGGTTGAGACCTATGATTTTAGCTGTTATTTATAATCCAACTTCAATAAAGATATAGGTCTATAATGATCTAGTCTTAGCCCATATTTCCTTTTTTAATCAAAATCATCTCAGCAGTATTTATAGTTTTGGGTTCCCCCAATTCAGTGTATTCATTGCAATTACAATTTTAGCAAGATGAAGTACAATCTTATTAATAAAGGTTTGATGTATTTCTCCTAAAACTCTTATCAGCCCCGGTGCTTTATTCTTCAATTTCTTAATAGCATACATATCATGTCATATCCTCCCCTACAAGAATCAGTAAGCCCAACAACAAAGAAAGTATTGTAGACTGGATTCTCATAAACAACCACCCCCATATGTATAAAGCAGGCACCCAACCTGAAGAAATAAGTGCACACTTCCTCACCTATATACTCAAGCAAAAAAATGATATCTCTCAACCATCCACCTTCAGAACTATAAGGAGCAATAAGAACTTTAATCAAACTAAAATTCCAAAATGAAAAGTCATGTGACTGTTCTGATCTAAAACCGCTTCCACTAGATGAAGCAGTTTTGTACTTTAACTCTACATTTTTTGCTATCCTTGATGACCACATTCCTATTCATACTATCAGAACCAATAAAAAAGTAGCACCATGGCTATCAAAGACACTAGACAAAAATTGTGCGTGGAAATAAAGCTTGGGCCTCTTGGAGAACCACTAAATCTCCAAAGCTCCAACTTATATGTAAACAACTAAGGAATGATACAAAGAAGTCTGTTATGCTAGACAAAAACTATTACTGTCATCTGCAGCAGAAACACCAAAATCACCGCAACAGTTTGGTCTAGTATAAATAACCTTCTCCACCCAGGACATTCGTCTACCCCTACCCGTCGACTACCCTCCAGAAACCTCCAAAAAAATGTTGCTAACACCTTTAACACTTTCTTTACGGAAACTATTCAATCCCTTGCCAACAAAGTAGCTCCCAATAGCCCAAGTCTTACCGACCCCACACCCAATACTCATCTTTTCTTCAATTTTCAACCAGTACCACCATCACTTATCAGGTCACTAATCAAGAAACTGAAACACACCACCCTTTTGGCAGACCTCCTCCCTGCAGAGTCTCTTCAAAAAGCCGCAGATAAAATAGCATATCCCATTTCAATACTAATCAATAGAACAATTGTTGAAGCTTGTATCCCCTCCATCTGGAAGATCTCTCACATTATTCCTCTCCATAAATGGGGTAGTTCCACTGAGCTTTCAAATTACAGGCCTATAGCCATCTTGTCACCCTTGGCTAAAATTATAGAAAAATATATCCATAAACAACTCCTACAGTATCTCCATCTTTACAATCTCCTAGCCCCCTCCCAACACGGATCTAGACCGTACCATAGTACAACCTCAGACCTTCTTTCCTTCACTCATACAATAAATCAAAATTGTAACAATAACAAGCTTTCCTGTTCCCTCTTTCTAGACCTATCCAAGGCGTTCAACATGGTTAAGCACCAGCTACTCTTATGGATGCCAAAAACAGTCTGTATAGATAACCAGGTAATTCGCTGGTTTCAATCCTAAGTGGCAGACAACAAACTGTACTGTGAAAGGATAACTTATCCTCCCTATTACCAATCACCTTGGAGTCCATCAGGCGTCTGTATTAGGCCCCTCTTATTCTCCATCTTCATTAACGATCTGTATGCAATCATCCCAAGTGCAACTTCTATTCAGTATGCAGATGACTCTACCCTAATCTGTTCTACTACCTCCCTGACAGACTTGCAGACTTTATCCCAAAACACCTTTAACAAAGTAGAAAACTGGCTCACTGATCGGCATCTCTTATTAAATCCAAATTAAACAAAGTTGTTGCACTTAACCTCTACTCGAAAAGTTCCTCTGCCATCATTTACCATAAAATCTAACATTGGCACCATAATTTCCCCAGATCAAAGTACTAAACTATTAAATATGATTATTGACAATAATTTTAAGTTTGATGCTCACATAGACCAAACTATTAAAACAGTCAATAAGAAACTTGGCTCTTTAAATAAGATTAAACCATTCCTAACCCCATCTACTAGGACTGTGATTGCCCGTACACATTTAATATCAACCCTTCTTTATGCTTCGCCTATTTTCACAAACCTAAGTAAATCTGACCTCAATAAACTCACTAGCTGCTATTACAATATTGCCAGATTTGCCACAAGTTCAGCATATAGAACACATCACTGTCTTAACCTTGAATCGCTAGGCTGGCTAGAACTACCCTGCCAACTTCAGTACAACCAACTAATAGTTGCTCAGAAAGTTCTCTACCAACCAGAAAGCATGCCCATACTTAAAAATATTATCACCCCCTACAGTAACCTAAAAACACTCCGGTCCAACAACTTAGCTGGTGAATCATTATTTACCAACTCTGTTGGCAAAACTTGGAACTTACTTCCTCCTGAACTTACTGCAGTCCCCTCCTTACTCGATTTAAAATATCTCTTACAAAACACCTAAAAATGCATTGATTATGCCCCTGTACAAATCCTGACTAACCCCTTCTCAATTACTATGCATCACTGAAAACCTTGGCTATATCTAGAAATTTCATAACTGATACATCAGCTGTTTTAGAAGATTGATTACATGTCTCTTGTCTATTGGAATGTACTACTGAACGATATGACAACTTGCACAACTATGTACTGCTAAAAATGAATGTGCTCACGCATAAAAGTTAATAATTGTAAAGTTTGTCTGTATGTATTCCGACAAATCTGAAATATGTATGTGTTCTTGTATAAAAGTTTATAATTGTAAACTTTCTCTGTATGTCTGGAGCTTTTCTCCCCAGACCTCCGCTGACAATGGTTTTATGTTCTTTAATAAATTTTCTGATTCTGAGCTTTCTACCCGCTATAGATTCCATTGCTTTACAAATAAATAAAAAAACTTTGTCATATCCTCCCCTACAAGAATCAGTAAGCCCAACAACAAAGAAAGTATTGTAGACTGGATTCTCATAAACAACCACCCCATATGTATAAAGCAGGCACCCAACCTGAAGAAATAAGTGCACACTTCCTCACCTATATACTCAAGCAAAAAAATGATATCTCTCAACCATCCACCTTCAGAACTATAAGGAGCAATAAGAACTTTAATCAAACTAAAATTCCAAAATGAAAAGTCATGTGACTGTTCTGATCTAAAACCGCTTCCACTAGATGAAGCAGTTTTGTACTTTAACTCTACATTTTTTGCTATCCTTGATGACCACATTCCTATTCATACTATCAGAACCAATAAAAAAGTAGCACCATGGCTATCAAAAGACACTAGACAAAAATTGTACGTGGAAATAAAGCTTGGGCCTCTTGGAGAACCACTAAATCTCCAAAGCTCCAACTTATATGTAAACAACTAAGGAATGATACAAAGAAGTCTGTTATGCTAGACAAAAACTATTACTGTCATCTGCAGCAGAAACACCAAAATCACCCGCAACAGTTTGGTCTAGTATAAATAACCTTCTCCACCCAGGACATTCGTCTACCCCTACCCCGTCGACTACCCTCCAGAAACCTCCAAAAAAATGTTGCTAACACCTTTAACACTTTCTTTACGGAAACTATTCAATCCCTTGCCAACAAAGTAGCTCCCAATAGCCCAAGTCTTACCGACCCCACACCCAATACTCATCTTTTCTTCAATTTTCAACCAGTACCACCATCACTTATCAGGTCACTAATCAAGAAACTGAAACACACCACCCTTTTGGCAGACCTCCTCCCTGCAGAGTATCTTCAAAAAGCCGCAGATAAAATAGCATATCCCATTTCAATACTAATCAATAGAACAATTGTTGAAGCTTGTATCCCCTCCATCTGGAAGATCTCTCACATTATTCCTCTCCATAAATGGGGTAGTTCCACTGAGCTTTCAAATTACAGGCCTATAGCCATCTTGTCACCCTTGGCTAAAATTATAGAAAAATATATCCATAAACAACTCCTACAGTATCTCCATCTTTACAATCTCCTAGCCCCTCCCAACACGGATCTAGACCGTACCATAGTACAACCTCAGACCTTCTTTCCTTCACTCATACAATAAATCAAAATTGTAACAATAACAAGCTTTCCTGTTCCCTCTTTCTAGACCTATCCAAGGCTCAACATGGTTAAGCACCAGCTACTCTTATGGATGCCAAAAACAGTCTGTATAGATAACCAGGTAATTCGCTGGTTTCAATCCTAAGTGGCAGACAACAAACTGTACTGTGAAAGGATAACTTATCCTCCCTATTACCAATCACCTTGGAGTCCATCAGGCGCCTGTATTAGGCCCCTCTTATTCTCCATCTTCATTAACGATCTGTATGCAATCATCCCAAGTGCAACTTCTATTCAGTATGCAGATGACTCTACCCTAATCTGTTCTACTACCTCCCTGACAGACTTGCAGACTTTATCCCAAAACACCTTTAACAAAGTAGAAAACTGGCTCACTGATCGGCATCTCTTATTAAATCCAAATTAAACAAAGTTGTTGCACTTAACCTCTACTCGAAAAGTTCCTCTGCCATCATTTACCATAAAATCTAACATTGGCACCATAATTTCCCCAGATCAAAGTACTAAACTATTAAATATGATTATTGACAATAATTTTAAGTTTGATGCTCACATAGACCAAACTATTAAAACAGTCAATAAGAAACTTGGCTCTTTAAATAAGATTAAACCATTCCTAACCCCATCTACTAGGACTGTGATTGCCCGTACACATTTAATATCAACCCTTCTTTATGCTTCGCCTATTTTCACAAACCTAAGTAAATCTGACCTCAATAAACTCACTAGCTGCTATTACAATATTGCCAGATTTGCCACAAGTTCAGCATATAGAACACATCACTGTCTTAACCTTGAATCGCTAGGCTGGCTAGAACTACCCTGCCAACTTCAGTACAACCAACTAATAGTTGCTCAGAAAGTTCTCTACCAACCAGAAAGCATGCCCATACTTAAAAATATTATCACCCCCTACAGTAACCTAAAAACACTCCGGTCCAACAACTTAGCTGGTGAATCATTATTTACCAACTCTGTTGGCAAAACTTGGAACTTACTTCCTCCTGAACTTACTGCAGTCCCCTCCTTACTCGATTTAAAATATCTCTTACAAAACACCTAAAAATGCATTGATTATGCCCCTGTACAAATCCTGACTAACCCCTTCTCAATTACTATGCATCACTGAAAACCTTGGCTATATCTAGAAATTTCATAACTGATACATCAGCTGTTTTAGAAGATTGATTACATGTCTCTTGTCTATTGGAATGTACTACTGAACGATATGACAACTTGCACAACTATGTACTGCTAAAAATGAATGTGCTCACGCATAAAAGTTAATAATTGTAAAGTTTGTCTGTATGTATTCCGACAAATCTGAAATATGTATGTGTTCTTGTATAAAAGTTTATAATTGTAAACTTTCTCTGTATGTCTGGAGCTTTTCTCCCCAGACCTCCGCTGACAATGGACCTATATCCAGTCGGGCTTTCCCTGTTAACAAAAGTAAAATACAATAAATATCTTCTGTCATAATCCTGTCTATTTTTAGACCACAGTTGATCATACATTTTACCAGAATGATCATTTATAATTTCTGTTGTATCTAAATAAGTAATAGACATCATTCTGTCACAAATTTGTAATGTGGTATTTTTCTTTTTAATTGATCTGCATTGTAAAACTAACCCTTCTCCAACTTGCTCTAACTGATGGCATGACATTTTAAAAATCTTCAAATGAATTAGTTACTGTCTAATTGTAATTGATTTAGTCTGTCTATTTTCATATAGAGAGATATTTATCATTATTAGTGGAAAGCATATAAAAGAGTTTGAATCTGAGCTTCTAATTCTTTAATATCTTATACTATAAATGATGGATTATATTAAAAGTTTTCATATATCCATAAATTACAGCTTTAAATGTGTCCCACTTAATCTTCAGAGAAGTTAATTTTCATTTTTCCCAGTAATATTTTGTTTCTCAGTAAAATCCAAAAACAGGATTGTGAAGAAAGCCAGCTTGCAAACATCTTCCTTCTGTTGTTGTATTGTAAAACCTTTCCCCCCGTATGAGCTCTTAATAAACAGTGATCAGACCAAGTTATGGATTCAGGGTAAAAAAAAAAATCTGTGTTATGTCATACACTTCCTGTGACATAAGATATGTCAGTTCTTGAACTTAACTTGAGTGAAAGATGTTATAATGTTGGGAATTGAATTCTCCAACTGTTAATTAAATTTCCTCTTAAAAAACTGTCTAGTATAAACCTTGTTTTACTTCACAAGCATTTTGCCTTGGAAGAAACAATCGGTCTTGTTGAAGATTTCTAAAATAGCATTCCAGTCTCCTGCATTTATAACATGGTTGCTACCAAGTATCTGTAGTACCTTAGAAATGCTCTCCAAAGAATCTTTATAACCTTCAAAATATGCATAAACATTCCCTATAGAATGTTTCAGTGTTCTGCATGATAAGGAAACTAATACAACCCTTCCACTAACTCAGTAAAAAAATCTCATACAACCCGTCTCCCAACTTCATAAGAAATCTCATCTAACTGAAATATACAGTCCTTTTTTATAACTATTGCAGTTACTGCTGACCTGACTCCTCATTTCAAACAGTTTGCTGTACCAAACAAAATATCATTTTATATACATGCATAGTGTCTCAATCCAGTGTCTGTTGAATAAAAAAAATTGATTCCATCCTGTTTTATATAAAACAAAATATATTGTGCAATTTGAAAAATGTATGTGATCCATTCACATTAATGCTTGTGATTAGCAAAGTTATTATAAACAAAGTTTTTCAATAAAACATGCATGCATGCCTTAATGAAAGCATATTCAGATAAAGAGAAGTTCTCAAGGCCACTGCACCATTCAGAAAAAGTAAAACATAAAAATATGTGCGCAGAGAAAAAAGTGTATATGTTCTATGGTTTGTTTGAAGATTTAATATGTACGGGCCATCCAAAGCAGTTACTGACACATCCTATAGCCTTATAATACACCAAAAGCAGTTAATTTGTGTTTAACTTCAGTAGCAGTGGAAAATATTAAATGGATGTTTTCCAAACTACTTTTAACTTGGCCAGATAAAGAAAATAGCATCTCACATTTTTCTTCCACAGAGATGTTCATATGTGGCGAAACTCTTCCCCTGTTTCACAGTCTCATATGGTAGATCGGCAGATTTGGACATCTTATAGCTTTCATAGGAGGAAAATCTTTTTTATTATGGCTGCTGATAAATCTTTTTCAGATTTTTGTTTAAAAAACTCCAAAATAATTGCTTCTGGGTGACCAGGCTCCATCCAGATTTTTATACACTGACCTATGTACATAGTACGATTCAGTATTTGGAATTAAACTGAGTAATGATTTAAAAATACTTTGGACCACTGCATCGAGACCTTTTTGGGTATCAGTTGATTCTAGAACTTCAGCTATACTTAAATTCTTCCTTCTAGCACGAGACTCAAATTCCAGTAGTTGCTGTTTCATAGAAATATTAGATTTTTCTAGTTTTACAAAGCTGTCTTTTAACTCATTATGATCAAAGTTCAACTTGGCCATTTTATCTTTCAAAATTTTAATTTGTCATTCCTGTTGAAAATTTTTAGTCTGTAGTTGAGAAACTGAATGTAGTGTTTGAACTTTTTGATTTACTGCTGATTCAGGATGGTTCAGTTTCTCAGAAATAAAGGACAGGTTGTTAAAAAAAATAATCATGTCATCAGAGCATCCTGTACAAGATTCATACATTGTTGCAATATCCTACAATAAATAGTGTTTCTTTTTTGTCTCACTTCTTGGGCTGCATTCCTCTCTTTTGACAGTTCATTAAACACATCCATGCTGCATCCACTCTAGTAGATAAACTTTTAACATCCACAGCAGGGATTAATTTGGAAAATTCACCATCTGATTTTATATTTAAACTTCCAACAGTATCTTTGTGCTGCATTCTATTTTCTGTCCAGTTATGCTGTAATGGGCATTTTAATGTAAATTCCTCACTTAGACCATGAAATAAAGTTTGAATATTTTTTGATGTTGAAATCTTAGTGATTTGACTTGCCTTTTCACTTACTTAGTTTTGTACAAGTAGCATGTTTTTTTCATGTATCAAGATCTAAAATGCCATAAAGCAGATTCCCTTGCTCCACTGCCAGCATCTTGTACTTGCTCCTCTGCATGAGCTGAGCATGCTTTATTGCACTCATCCTTGGACTTCCCACCATAACTCATCACCACCAGGTCAGAGGTGAAGTTAACTTTTCTTGATTACAATGCTAATTATATCATTGGATTTGTGATTCCCTTATAGACATGAGTAATTTATAATCCTGATTTAACATTGAATTTGGCCTGTATGAAACTTGGTCTGAAGGGTCTTTACCCTCTTTGGGTAATACAGCCACCAAAGCTTTCTTCCAAGGTACTGGTACTGCCCCTCCTTTTTAAGATATGTTAACAAAACTGACAGATCTTTATCATTTTTTTCTTTCTTAAATTCCAACTATGACAGGAATACCATCATTCCTGGAGACATCCCTTTTTGATTATACAGAGCCATTTTTTCTCATCCCCTCCTATTTTAGCTATTAATTCTTGTGCCTCATCTTCCTCTATCTGTGATATAGTTAAATCTTCCATAAATATTTCTGTTTTTTGCCTTGTTTGGTTCCTCATTCTTCTGTTTTATATAAACGTTCATTGAATTTCTGAAATTGTGTAGTGTTTCTATAGGTTCAATGGTGATTTTTCTTATCTTATGCACCCTAAGTTTGACAATGAACCTTTTTACCTTCTGCTGCCCAAGTCATTTTGCTGAAGGTTTCTGTGCTGTGGAATTATCGAGAAACACTTGCTTAACAACAAACTTTCTAAACCTCTGCATCTTGTACAAATATTCCCTTATTTCCATTCAGCGCTTAGCAATTACTCCTTTTCTTGCTCTTGCCACCCCCATAGTGCCTTTTTTAGGCAAGGCTCAAATTCTAAACCTACCACCCTAGAACACAAAAAAGGAAAAAAACTAAGGGTAATGCTGCTCAATGCCAGAAGTCTAAATCTCAAAATGCACGCACTCGAGGCCCTTCTCAGTATGGAGAACATCGATGTCTGTGCAGTGACAGAAACCTGGTTCAAGGCTCCTGAGAGCACCCCAGCACTATCAGGTTTTACCTCTTATCATGCGTTCCGGCCCCAAAATCCGGACAATACCAAGAAAGGAGGGGGGGTATCCATATTCATCAAGGACACCCACACCTCAAGACTGGTGGCAACGCACGATGCATCGGAGACCATCCAGGTGCAATTAACCATAGGCAAGACTGCTCTGCAAATTGTAGCATGTTACAGGCCACCCTCACAAACTCAGGAACCTCACATGGCCTTCCTGAAAACACTAGAGGGGATAAATGTATCACCAAACACCATCATACTAGGTGACTTCAATTACCCTAATATAGACTGGGAACACTACTCAAGCCCAAACACCCTAGCCCAAAAGTTCCTGGAATTCATAAACTCAAATGCCATGGAACAACTAGTCACCATCCCCACAAGAGGAGAAAACATACTTGATCTCATCATCACGAACATGGGAGCACAATGTTCCAACACCGGAAGTATACCCCTCACTGGTGAGATCAGATCACAAACTAATCTTGCTGGAGGTCCTCATCCCACCCCCACCTGAAATAAAAAAGACCACAGTAAAGAACTTCTCGAAGCCGACTTCACACTTCTAAAGACTAGTGTGGTCTCCTTTAAGGCCCCGAGCGGGAAAACAGTACTCAAGCCGCTGAATCACTTACAAATGCCTTCTACCAGCACCTGCAGGACTGCATGGATAAGGCAATCCCAAGCAAAACAAAGACTCTTTGTACCAAAGGCAAGCGCCCAGTCTGGTGGACCCCAGCCATAAACAAACTCTACAACAAAAGGAGGAAGCTACTACAAGATAGAGCAAAATCCTTAAAAGGTAAGACACCCTTGATCACTATAAGTAAAAAACTAAGAGCTCTCATAAAATCATCCAAAGCAAATTTTGAGAGAAAAATAGCTAAAGACTCAAAAGACAATCATAAGGCCTTCTTTAGCTATGTTAGAAACCTGGGAGGAAACTCCCAGATATGCTCAGAACTAGTTCAAAATGATGTGAAGATTACTGATCCTACAGACATTGCCAACATATTGGCTGACAGGTTCAGTGCAAACTCCCCGAAAAGGAGAGATATCTATACGAAGCGATTGCACCCCCCCAAACATCTCCAACGCCCAAGTGAGAACTGCTCTCTCCAAAGGAAAAAACACAGCATCCATGGGACCTGATGGTGTCCCCGGCTGTGTGCTCCACGAACTCAACGAGGAATTAAACCCACAGCTAGGACAGCTGTTTAATCATAGTCTTACCTCTGGATACGTACCCAGGAGTGGCGCACTGCAACTGTGGTCCCACTTCACAAAGGCGGTGCCTCCACCGACCCTGGAAATTACCGCCCATTAGCTTGACAAGCCTTATCTGCAAAGCCATGGAGAGGATCATAATGGACCTCATAAATAAAGACATAGGGAATTTGCAGACTTTGGATCCATCCCAGTTTGGCTTTGTCAAAGGCAGATCATGCCTTTTAAACTTGGTTGACTTTTGAAACAGTCACCAAAGCCATTGATGAGGGAAAGGCAGTCCATACAGCCTACCTCGATCTGGCGAAGGCCTTCGATACAATACCCCACTCGGGTATCATTGAAAAACTCATCAGCTTAAATGTTAACCCATACATCACAAGATGGGTTGCAAACTGGCTGAGTGACAGAACCCACAGGGTCAGAGTTGCTGGCACCATGTCAGACTCAAAGCCTGTCACAAGTGGTGTACCACAGGGCTCAGTCCTGGGCCCACTCTTGTTTGGCATCTACTTTTCCAAGTACAAGCAAACACAGGAGGGTTATGGCTGACAAAGTTTGCAGATGACTGCAAACTGGGCGCCATAGTAGAAAACACATCTGACACAGATATCCTTCAGAAGGGTCTCACAGAAACGGATAACTGGTGCCAGAGCCATGGCCTAAAGTTAAATGCCAAAAATGCATAGTCATACCCTTCGGGAAAAACAAGGTTACCCCTAGCTACCAAATAGGTGGCAATCCACTGAGCACAGAAGAAGTTATCAGGGACCTGGGGACCCAGGTTGATAGTAGTCTGTCATTCGACACCCATGTAGCTAAAGTAGTTAGGAAGACCTTCTACATTGCCCACCTTATCATGAAGGGATTCTCATCTAGATCAAGGGAGGTCATAGTCTCCCTATACTCATCACTCATCAGACCAATGATTGAGTACAATGCCCCATTCGGAATGTATCTGACCCGACACTTGCAGCAGCTGGAGAGGCCACAAAAGTTCCTCACCAAAAGGATAAAGGGTCTCAAACATCTGTCCTATGCTGCCCGACTGAAAGAACTCCAGCTCTATTCAGTCGCCACCGCTTGCTCAGAGGTGACCTTTGCCTAACATACAAGGCCATGTCAAACCCAGATTTGATGAATATGCTTCACCTCAAAATATCTAGATCCGTCAGAGCCACAAGGGCGGGACACTTAAACCTCGACACGGCTATTAATAGGACGTGCTGGAGGGATAGATTCATCACCCAAAGACTCCCTATGCTGTGGAATAAAATCCCGGTATATGTGAGGCAGAGCACCTCGCTGGCCTTGTTCAAGAGAAATCTTGACCAATGGATGGGAGATCGCAGATATACCCCAGGGATTACCTCAGTGTCACTGCTCGACAGAGGCACAGCAAAATAATGGGTATAGTTCCCCATACTAAAGGGGTGGCGTAAGCCACAAAACTATGGGCTAGGCTTGTAAATGCCCTCGGGCAGATAGCCTAGTATGTACCTATGAACCTATAAAATTTCTCTTGTTCAGTACTTTAACCTTTGATATCTTATCTAAATAACTGCAAAATTAGGCTCACATAGTGTCACAGAGAATCTTTAAGATAAAAAAATGTTCAAGTACCAGTTGTTAAATCACATAACCATAACTCCAAAATAGAAGACACCAGTATTGGCAAAGTTTTAGAGATATCAGTATATTAAATAAAAACATGAATCACAGTACAAAATATAACGGTTAAACACTTACATCCCTAGACAGATTGAGACTTCATCAGAACCATTTCATTAACTAAATTAACAGCTTATATAATAAAATTCAAATAAAACGTGAGATATCCATTAGCCTGCTAAAAGGAATATACCAAGCAAATACTAAGAGATCATGATTAAAAAACATTTAGTACATATTATTGCTCATTCACATTAAAAGTCACACTTTTAATACAGTCAGATACATATAATTAAAACATATAAAAGCTGTTGTAAAATATATAACCAGTTGATAAATTAAAGTTTTGCAGCTGCAACCTCAGTATTGAGTCAACAGAAGTATGTTCATTGAATCCAGGAATTGTGATGGCATTTAGCCTAAGTTTCCATATCATTTCTCTCTTCTCTAATTCTGTCTCCCAAGCAACCCCCTCCAATGTTTTTGGGAACCGTTTCAAGTATGCCAAAGAGAAATTTAGTAAATGAGGGGCAACTGATGGTGTGCTTATATAGGGAAATATTCATATTTTTCTTAGAAATAACATATACACACTTGTATATTCTTTTGCATAATTGTCTTTCAGTTTTCCCTATATAGAAATGTCTACATCCTTCACAAACTGCCAGGTATGTAACACCCGTTAACAGATGTGGGTGCCCCTATTTGAATTTTAGTCCTCTGTAGAATGCTTCTGCACTGATTGCATGCTCCACACCATCTTGTTCCCTTTCCTGTGGGTTTGGGAGAGGTCTTTCCTAGGGTGCCCAAGGAGATATTTGATGTTCTTTCCTGTTTTAAATACAAATATTGGTGCCACCCCTAATGCTGTAATCATCTCTGTGTTCCCTTTAAACATACACCAGTTTTTCACAAGTATATCCTAGAATATGTGCCATAGGGAATAGCCAAAGAGTTTGTAAATACATTCAAGTTGGTTGGGTTCTTAGATGTTTTAAGTTCATTAACTAGTTGGTCATACCCCATCAAAGGTTTGTATTTCTTACTCCAAATACTCAAAACTTCTTTACCTATTCTTTCCTAAAGACTCCTTGTGGTACTACATCAGCTTAATTTTGCAGTTTCCTGGTGGTCTTTTTTGGCTGCACAAATATACAGTGTTGATGCTTTTTTCTTCTCTAAATAATTCTTATTACTTCTGTTATATATATTTCTCTGTTATTTGTACCATATTTTTAAAATCCATTTTATTCTAATCCAGAGCTGTCCGTTCTGAAGTAATGTGCATCTTCCTTAGTGAGTCTTAAATGATTTCCACTACCAATTACTTAAATTCCACTATTTCTTAAAAATAAATAGGAAAGAGCCAGTGTCTCTTTTTTAATTTGATTACCTGGCATTTTTATTTTAGTCTTTATTGGTGCATGGTCTGAAATAGTTATGGGGTGTGTTTTCATAGTTTCAATTAAATACTCATGCTTCTGTGAAATATAAAATTTCTATCTAGTCTAGCCCAGTTAATTGTACATTGGAGAATAATATGTGAATTCAGTCCTGCTAGTAAATTCACATCTTCCATTCCAAATATTATCAGATATTTCTTCAGAAACATGCCCTCTTTTATGAATTTCCCTGTCTAGGTCTCAGTGATACATCCTAACTACTGCAAATCAAGTTCCAGTCCCCAGCCATAAATGATATCACTGCTGAAAGCTAATTATTTTTCTTAAGCTCCATAATAGTAGTTTTTGGTGGAATATAAATACATGGCACTATACTGCACCTTCCCTATCACATTAGCTATTACTACAAATCTGCCATTATTGTATTTTTTTCTCTTCTATCACTATGGCAGCCCCTGTGTCAGTCAATATTACTCCCTGTTTCCTTTATCCTTGATAATGTGCTGAATATTCATGCTGAAATCCTTTCTTTGCCAAAGTCACGTGTTCATTTCTATCCAAATGCGTCTCCTGTAATGTTATTTTCACTATGCACGTCTTAATATAATTTAGTACTATTAACCTTATTGTCTGTACCTGAAGTGCCATTTATATTCACTGATATAATTGATAAGGCAGTCATTCTGATGAGAAGCTTTTAATTTTACTTATTCTGTATGACGGATCTTTTGAATGATTCCAACTTGTAACTTCCAGGCATACATTAATTCTGGGCAGAGTGATCGTGTGTGCAGTTGCTGCTTCTCTTCTCTGTTTGAACCTGTCACATTTTCCAAGACGTTTTGCCTCAATAAAAACAATCAAGAAACAAAAAGCTCACAGCAAATACAGAAAACTATATACACTGTCCAAAAAGTGAAGTTACCCTTCCATATAATGGTAGCTGCCCTAAATAGACAGCTACACCCACAGGCTTTACCGATTATAAAGTTAGGTTTAAGCATGCTGGAAGTGCATACCTCCTTCATGCATAGATGCCATCTTTCCTAGTCCTCTCTTATTTTCCTCCCAGATGTGTAAAACAACTTGCATGCTCTCTGTTAACTGATTTGTAACCTTAGGAAAAGGTTCACTGGCGACCCCTAAATGAACAAACTAAATTGTGTACTTTTGCATTTATTACAGAAGTGATGAAGGCTATTGGGGATGCATCTATCTGCAAAATTATTTACTTCCATCAGTGTCAAAATTAATTTATTTTCACTGAACTGCTTACCACTTCCCCTTTAAATGCTAATTATAGTGTGTCTTGTATAGAGACCTCAGAGCTTGTGGTCCTATCATTTCTTGATTAATTGCCTGCATCTGTAGATGAACCATCTCCAGTAGCAAGCCTTTGCTGGTGGGAAAAAAAAAACAGCTTATAATCTGCAAATATAATAAATACCTCTTTTTAAATGCTAGAAAACTACAGATTTTATGATCACCATTTTCTAGCCTGTTTTCTTGGAAAACAAATCCGCCCTTTGTCTGCACAGTGTCAGCTGAGAGTAGTAACCTATAGAGCCACATTAATATCAGGAAAATTATTATAATTTAATCCACATATAATGTGATCATTTCACTTTTATACCCCAGCAACAGCCTAATACTGATTATTTCCTGCCTTTATCTTGTTACACCATAAACCCCAGATACATGACAGCGAAAAAAATGTATTTTAGTAATTTAACATCACTAGGATAAGCAGAAGTCACTGATGATATGCCACCGCACATTTAAAATTCCTCTATATACTATGCCGAACTACATTATACTAAAACCTGAAGTTTACTTCAAGAAGTGTATTATACACATTACTAAGAATGTTATTCTTCTAAACAAGGACAAAATGAGAATTCTGCTTTAGAGTCTTCTCATCAAATTAATACAGTCAACAAACTTCTAGTCTTTGTAGCCACTTCTGAACTGTATCTTCTGGAAATGACGATTTGCATTTATTCCATTTGTTTCCTAATTTCACATTATTACTGGTAGTCTTTTTCATCATCTCTACCACTTAACATCAGGTCCAAAGTACTGATTTTTTCTAGTTAGCTTCTGTACTTTTTTCCGTCACTTAACCATCTTCATTTGGAATTATGGAAAAGGTTTCATTGATAAATTCTCTCTGCAGGCTTTGTTATTATCAGAAGAATGAAACGTTGAGTCCCCTTTAGCTTGTTGGCTCACTCTTTGCTGTGTATTTGTCTTTAACATGTTATGCATCCAAAAATGGTTTTGATCTTTCAGAAAAAAAGTATTTATAGGACAGATGGATACAGCAATTTGAATCGCACCCGTCTCTTGATATCCTGTAATTGCAGTGATAAAATTGCCTCTCTCCTGCTTAGAGTACAGTAAACCAACTTCTACAAACAGTCTGGTGTCCTCAGTTTTTAATACTTAGCTGTTTTGCCACAGTTTATTCAGTTGCAGCTCTTTCTGATGGTATTACTGCACCCTTACAGATATAGGCCTTGGCTTGGCTTCTTACTCATGGCCAAATTTGGAGTATGAACATAGTGTGCTCTTCATAACACAGTTCCTGAGAAACTTCACGTACAACCAGTATTGTCTTCATTTCATTTTCTAATTTCTATTTTTTCAGCTTATATGAATAGCTGCTTAAAACATTTTCCAGCCTTTTGTTGTTATTTGTTATTTAGTTCTTCAGTGTATACTTTTCAAATACTACCAAATGTATTTCATTTATTTTTTTTTTCTAAATCAAAGGAAGCAATCTCTTGTACCAAAACTGTAACCTGAAATTATTTTTGATGAACCTATGCAAGGCTCTTCCCCACCACGTTTTTTTCTTTTTTTGCTAGGTGACTTTCCATTGCTTTCTCTAGATTTCTTCAGTCTAGACATCCAGCCAGTGTAGTGACATGTCCGTAAATAAGTTTTACCCATATTGTTAGTATTTGCTAGCTTTTTTCCACCTGTTTTCTCCCACACTGTGGGATCTCTAATAAGCCTGTCTTTCCTGAGTGTAGCCTTTTTGAAATTTCACCAGCTTATCTATCATGTCCTGAATTGTACATAGTTGTTGTCAAAATGGCCCAGTGGCTACCAGCTGGTCATACAGAAAGTCAACTTCATCCATTGTTAGTGCCCCCAAATGTTTCATGTGTTGCAGACAATCTAGTCATGTTTCACATTTCGATTTTACCTACTTACGACAACTTCTGTAAAATACATCCTTGATACATTTTTTGTTTCTGTACTTGCAGAATTCACAGCGTAATGGCTGTCCCATTCTGGCTCTTGACTACTCCTTCAGAGTCCTCAGCTTCCAACACTCACTTTATTTTTTCTAGTATCAGTAGGCAGACAGCACCATAAGTTTTCAGTTGACCAAAAATCATGTGAATAAACTACGTAAGCTCTCTGATTTAACAGTTTTAGCGTCTAGGTAGAGTTACTCAAAGAGGTAATTTAAATTTTTGAGGCACCATATGTGTCCCCCCATAATGAACCAGTTCCTGGAAGTAAGAAAATTAGTGTTTACCTTGCAAACCCTTTTTACTCAGTGAATACAAGATGCAGTAATAATGACCTTGAAATCAGGAATTATTGTCTACACATAATTTCAGAAGTAAAACTATCACTTCTTGTAAGGGAAGGAACACTGCTAGTTAACATTTTTGTCCTTTGGGCTTTTTACTACATTAGTGGTGTTTACCAGATGTTTAACCACCCATGTTTACTTGCATGCTAAAAGGAATATAGATTTTACCTTTACCTTGATGACTGCTTGATCCAAGCCACCTCGTGCAAAGAAGCTGCAGAGACTCCCCTTTGAATCTCTTTGGATCTGGCCAAATATAGCCGAACAGCAGTATCCCAGAAGATTTAATCTAGGGAAGCTGCTGGATATAAAAGCAATCATATTGTCCCTGCCATAAAAGAAGTCTGTCCATTTGGGTCAGTTCTTAGGCAAAATATCCAAAACACTTCACTGCAAATGTCTTACCAAAAGCACTAGGCTAGATAGGCTAGATGTTCACCTCAGCCTTGAGGGTGCTGTTGGCTAGATTGCATCTGAGGAAAATACAGTGGTACCTCATGGACCTTTTGAACAGCACCAGCGTCTTCTGGAGAAAATGCTATACTTGATCACCACTATTAAACAGAAATTTATGTGGTAGGCTGGTAGACAGACATGTAGCTGTGAAAGAAGTATGGCCCTGATCTTGGCAGCCATTTAGTCAAACTAGTAAGGAGCCCAGTTACATTAAAACCAGTGACAGACAGCACCAGTGTGTTGTGGTACATAATTAAGTAAAGGGAATAGAAACCTTTTTCCTTTATGCAAACTGGCTCTAAT